>NW_028123008.1:0-200721 GCF_965194805.1 Balaenoptera borealis | reverse complement strand
AATTATGGGCCAAACAATTGCAACCAAAGGCTGGAAGAGGAAAGGTCTGCAACCAGCTCTGTCTCCTAGCTCTCTGGTATTTGCTGCCAACGGGCAGAGTCTATTTCGTGAAGCATCAAGCACTGAAAAGAAGACTCCTGCTGCTGGAAGTTGACAGGAAGTAACGTCCAATGCAAGATCAAGGCTTGTCCTCGAAGCAATGCCCATAATGGAAGAAAAAAAAAAAAGAGAAAGCGGAAGAGAAACGTTAAGTCGCAAGTCCAACCTGGCCCCCAGCCTAGCCCAGCCCAAGGAAGGTAGGAGTCAAGGAGAAGAAACTAAAAGAGAAGAGCCTTGGACCACAACATTCTCCACAAGGTACACTCAAGAAACTTCACCCTACTCTTGAACCAAGTTACAAAGAGAGCTTCTTAATCCCTACTTTGGCTCCTTAAAAGCTGCTATCAGTTCACTCATTAGACACATCTGATTTCAGAACAACTGTAATAGTTCAAACTAGATGGCTCTTTCCTTCCTAAGGATTATTAATTAAATAAGATCTATATAGCTCTAAGTATATGATACATAAAATAGAATACTCTGTAGAATATAAGTAACTCTTAGTTCAGTGTATTAATGAACGTCTGTAAGAAATGTGGCAATGATTTCCCTAATGGAAGAGCCTGGGGGAGGTAAATCTGTCTTCTAGGATTTCCTCCTCCCCAGAGCTCAGAAACTCAGGTGTTGTTTTAGCTCTCCTACACTCTCTTCACCCAAGCCCGCCTTCCTGTTGGGGATCGGACCTCCCTATTGGCTCTCTCATACCTTTCAACTGCCTGCTTTGTGACATCACTCTCCTCCCAAACCTACTACCACTTGGTAGAGCCTTGGGGTTTCCGTGGAGCTGTTTGGACCAGTAACCAGTGACCTCTGTACTGGACACGTGCGCCGTTCAGCTGCAGCCACTCAGACATCCTCTAGTGTTGTCTCCTCATCCCTTGTACCTGCAGTGGATGCTTCCTCTTCTCTGACCATGTCAGGTAAGAAAAGAAACTTTGGAAAGTTTTGCGTTCGATTTCTTTTGCCCCTAAATTGAGTAGGAGATTCAAAATAGCATGGAATAATGAGGGAAAGTATTGAACTACAAGTCTGGAGACCTAATTTCACTTTTGACTTTGACGTTTACTATCTGTGTGACTTTGGACAAATCACTGGCTGTCTCACAAAGCCTGTTGCTTTCCTTAACTGTTACGTTAGGATACCACATTGGGTTGATCACTCTGATCCCCTTCTTTTCCAGTATTGAGCCTTAAAGGGTACCCATGTAGAAAACGAAATCAGACACTTCTCAAGAGTGTTTCAACAGAAACACAGAAAAGCCAGGGGACATAGAAAACTAGCAATATATACCAAGATGTTTCATCTCTAATGGTCTCCCTCCACTAGGATTTCGACTAGTTGAAAAGAGAGAATAGGGAGAGAGGATGGAGAGTACTGGGCTCTACAGGGAGGCACAGAGTCGAGCGTAAGGAAGTTTAGGACGGTTTTCATTAGCACAGGCCAACAGGCACCAAGAGATGGGAGAAAATGTAAGAATGAAGAGGGAAAGCATAGAGGAGCTCTCAAGAAAAACGGAGTTTGCAATGGAATGCTGATGGGAACCAAAGATTTTCAATTAAAGCAGAAACAGCACAGAGGGAAACCTGCTCAGAGCAGGGCAAAACCAAGTTGATGGTAGCAAACCCTTACATTAACAGACTTAAGAAGGAAAGTAAGGCCAGAACAGGGGATCACCGGGAAAGGCAGCTTATCAGAAAAGTCATACTCCGTTTTCTTTCTTTTATTGCCTCTCTGAATACAGTTGGCCACTTGACAGTTTTGAATATAAACATTTTAGAAATACGTTTTAGAAATGATGCCTCCTATAAACAAGCAACCACAGTGGTTATCTAGGGGGCTGCTTTTCAGTGTTTTATTCTTTCTAATTTTTAAACTAGGTAGACATTTCACCAATTCAACATTTTAAGTGATATCTTCTAAATTGAATCAGAAGGACTATTTTCCTTGGTGTGATATGTAGGTTCTAAGGCAAGGCTGCTTTTCATTTTTACAGTTATTTCCTTCCTAACACAGAGAGCACATTGATCAACAGCCATCGTTCGCTTGTAGAGCTTAGCTACCGAAGAAGAAGAAGAAGAAGAAAAAGTCAAGCCCCACATCTCTAATTCCCCCCACTTAGGGAATTCCCTGGCGGTCCAGTGCTTAGGACTCGGTGCTTTCACGGCCAGGGCCACGCGGCGCGGCCAAAGAAACAAAACAAACAAACATCCACGTTTATCGAAAACCATATTGTGGAGTCCTGTGGATTTTCTTACATTTGAAAATCTTTTTTAATTGGATTCTAGGCATGATGGTTTTTTGAGGTTTTGGGATGCCATCTTCTTGGATGCTGAAGATGATTCTAATCTAAGTTCTAGGATAAATCCAAAAACCTTCCTGATACATTTTAAGCTTCCTTTCTGCTTATTATATAAGCTATATTCATTGAAATATATATTTCTCCTAGGCTTAATACCTCTTACTTGCTGGGTAAAAATATGAAGGAGCACAATAATGAAACTCTTTTACACTTATTATTTTGCTGTCTGCTTCGTACCGGTTTTCATTGAAATACTTGTCTATATGTGTTGTGGCTACCTATACATGCACATTTATTGCATTCTGTTGCTTGTTATGCATTTTTTACTGACATACCTTCTCTGTCTGTATGCATTGGCTAGGAATTCATTCACCTCTATCACCTCCATCGTGTCTTCTGGTTAATAGTATTCACTAAAATAGAGTGGGCAAAATTCACTTTCATAATATTGCATGGATGGTACAGAATGCCATTTGTTAGTAAATTCATTAGGCTTCGATACTTGCCACATACCCCAGTTTTCATTAATATCTATGGATTTCTTTTTCGTTAACGTAATATGCTTGTCATGATTTTTCTTTGTCTTTCTAGAACTTATTGTATCTTCCTCCATATAAATCATACGCAACAGATCAGCTTATTCATCTATTAATTATTACTGCTATTATTATTGGTGGTGGTGTTATAACCACTTTATAGGTGAGGAATCTGAAGTAATCAGATAACTTTTCCCTTTCCAAAAGCACTTAAGAAATCCACTTTCGGGTAATCATTTTGAGGTAGGATGAGAAACCGGGCTTGAAGAGGGCAAAAATGACTCTTTCAATTCACCAGTTGGACTGAGCTGTACGTCACCTCTAGGTAATAGCGTGGGAACTGCACAAGCAAAGGGAGACACCGAAGACGACAATGGTAATAGCCGTACTGTTTTCTAATGGACAAAAAAAATGCCTATATTATAAGTTCTATTTCTCCTGCTTTCTGGCAGTATCATGCTCAGAGTGGAGTCCTGGCAAGGAAGTCAGGATACTTAGGTTCTGAAACCTGGTAATGATACTAACATAATGAGAGAACTTGAACAAGTCAACCCGACCTCTCTGAGCCTCAGTTTCCTTACTCACGAAATGAGACTGAGAACATCGAAGTTCTCTAAGGGCCTCCTAGTTCTAAAATGCTTCCAGTCTAGGAAATAGCATAGAAGTCAATACGAGTGCAGGCTGAAGGGAAAGACAGGGCAGGGAGAAGGTTGCTTCCAGCCTAGAGAACAATCTCTGAACCACACCACTTGGCTCTTCTGCCCGTCTGTGCCCAAGATGGGAGCACAGGCAGTTAATAGAGAAGAGTGGAAAACTGCTCAGTCCTTACAGCCATCATCAACTGTCTGATTTTGGGTTTCTCAGGAAGTAGTGATAGTAGAGGTGTCCTGATAGCAAGAACCTTCAGATGATGCCGTTCCTCAAACGTAGTGAGAATTTCTCAACCTCCCTGAGTTTTTCATGACCCTCTTGTTCTTACAGAAAATTTCCAACATCCATCTCTACTTGGAACTCTAAATTCTCTGCAGCATTCTCCTCCTGTGGTGAGCAATGCAACTTCCCTAACACGAAGTGTCTGCAACTTCTCCAGAGTCTCTGCCCCTGCCGTCAGTGCGGCATCGGCTACTGGTACCCCTTTCCAGACACTCATGGGTAGTGCCTACCTTTACCAACATTCTAGCACGACTATGTTATCTGGAGTTACTGACCACAGCCAGATCTCCACTTCAGCTGCTTCCTATCCAGGTGTTCTTGAGTGGGACATCACAGCAAGCACTGAAAAGAATTCTTCTTCACTCGGAGACTTTACTCTGGCACTCACTGACCGCCACACAGCTGCCTCCTCCATGTTTCTGGCAGCCCAGTATGATAAAACTTCAGACGCCAAGAACATGGTCCCTCTACATCCATCGCTTTCTGCCAGCCTTGCTCAGGGAACACCATCTCAGATTCCAAATCAGGGGCAGAGCCGCCTGCCACTTCCCTGCCAGGAAGGGAGCCAGGTATATTACTATAACCAAGGCACACTGGGGTCTTTACTGTATGGAGAACTTGGCTCCTGCCCGCAATCCTACGGCTCGGCGTCATACACAGGAAGTCGGGCCTCTGGGCAACCAGAAATGGGAATGGGACCGAAGGAGATTCAGCCCACAAATATCCGACCACCAGCTTCCACCTCTGCAGTCTGCCACCCTGTGTCTGCTCAACGCATCACAGAAACAAGTTTTCAAGGTGAGTATAACAAACGCCAGAGAAAGTTGAAGAATGAGGTCGGCATTCAAAAATGGGGTCAAATCGACAGCTGGGAAGGGGTGTAGAGGCAGGTAGAATTCAGATCCTGAGCCTTTAATAACCACTACCTTCGCTCAGTGCCCTCTGTTTTTAGACTCTCTATGAGAACACCTAGGGCTTCCCTGGTGGCGCCGTGGTTAAGAATCCGCCTGCCAATGCAATGCGGGGGACACGGGTTCGAGCCCTGGTCTGCGAAGATCCCACATGCCGTGCAGCAACTAAGCGCATGTGCCACAACGACGGAGCCTGCATTCTAGAGCCCGTGAGCCTCAACTACCGAAGCCCACGTGCCTACAGCCCATGCTCCGCAACAAGAGAAGCCACCGCGATGAGAAGCCCGCACACCGCAACCGAGAGTAGCCCCCGCTAGCCGCCAACTAGAGAAAGCCCGTGCACAGCAATGAGAGACCCAGTGCAGCCAAAAACATAAATACGTAGAATAAATAAGTTCAAACAGTAAATAAATACATAAACATAAATTACAAAAAAAAAAGAACACCTAATGCAGGTGGGACGGTGGGAGGGCCACTGTAGAGGTCATCTATGCTACATGTACAAGAACCCCGAGAGCACACCAATCGGTACCACACTTTTCACTGCTGTAGCCGATCGTTCCCCCTGTACTGCCACACTGTAGCACTCCCTTCCCTCATCTACTGCTATAGTCTCTTCGGAAGGTGTTTCAGAACTCTTGTTATGAGAGTGCCAGTTGAACTGTCCTCACTTCCTTCATTTATACCAGGATTGAAGACCTTGTGGTCCGAGATCCTGTCCAGAGAGCAAGCAGGCTAAGACTCTGTCTTTGTTGATGTATTTCATCAGCAAGGGCTCTACCCCCTCTCCTAGTTCATGGTGTGACGTGTTCTTGGCCTCTCGGGAAAGTGGGGAGAATGGAAAGGACCCTATATGAGAATGCTAGGCTTTGTAAAACATTTCAGGTTTTTAAAAATAAGACTCATTTTGTATTGGACTTATAAACAGTCCTATGAAATACAAAGCGAGCCGAGAATCAGCGACAGGAAAGGCTCACCAGTAAGAATTACAACAGTCACCGCTTACCTCGTAGCATAGGGCACTGTCCGTGATCCTTAAGAAGAGTTAGTAGAAATGCCTTGCCCATCTTGCCCCTGAACCCCTTGAAAGGTACACGACTGCTGTGTTGGTGTTTAGGGGGAGCATCTCACTTACCAGGGACTGACTTCTCCCTTGATCCCTTTGTAGGGATGGAGACCTCCCCCCTGGTGATGAAAAATTCCCTGGGATTGCAACCTCCAAGCCAGACGTTTTGTGTGACACAAAGTCAAGAACTCCCCAAGTCCTGCAGTAGCAGAAACAGCCACATACTTGAGAGTAACCCACCATCTGAACTTGGGGACATTTCAGTGACAGCTCCAGTCCAGAGTGCCAGGCGTCTCCTGGCCCTGCCTCCAGCTCCAAGCCAGGGACAAATAGAGAGTAAGCACGTGGATGATATCAAAACCAAGCTTTCAAAGCCTCTGGATGCCTACCAGATCCCAACAGAGAACCAAGATCCTCCACTACTCCCTTTAGGAATCCCTGATATTCACCAGCCGCTGGCCTGCACCGATCCCCTCAGCCAAGAGGAGCAGCCTGGTTCTGAAAATGCTGATCTGGGAGAGAACAGCCGGAGTCGTCAGGACCTAGGGACACTTGAAAATGGGATTGAACCTAGCAGTGGTCTTGCAGACATTACTACACTGGCGGAGGATATTCACCTTCCCCAGCTCTTTAATCCTTTGAAAGATCTTGATCAATCCCAAGGTCCCAACGTGATCAAAGCTAAAGACACCAGAGCCATTAAGGTGAATCCGGTGCAGGAAAAGCCAAGTGTCATAAAGGTTCCCTCTGATCAACCCAGGAAGAACAAACAGAAAGCCTCTGAGCCTATCAGTGGCGCTCCCAAGGCCAAAATCCAGCCAAAGAATCCAGAGTGCCTGTTAGGGGGAGAAGTGGTTATATGCCACGCTGCAGTCAGTGACAGGGCTCCTGTGAACACGGCCAAGCACTCTCAAGGCAAACCTCAGAAAGCTGCATCCAGAAAGATCAGCAAAACTAAGAGCCACGGGCAGGAAAAGACCAAAAGGACCAGAGGGAGAAACAAGGCTGAGGAGAACAAGCAGTCAGGGAACAAAGTCAAGGCAGAAGAGAAGCCAGCAATCCCCCACACGAAGCGAAAGGAACACCAAACTGAGCTTCTCCAACAGAGCTTTCAAAAGCCTCGAACCTCCCTTGGCGTGCGCATGCTGGAGTCTGTGAAGGTTCTTCATGCGCTGGGGAAGAAGAATGAGACGAAAACTGGGCTCTCTTCCTGTCGGCTCTTGGGAAAGTCAAGCAACCCCAAAGACCCCCAGCCACCCCCAGCTATCCAGCCATGGCGGCATACCCCACGTGAGGGGAAGGGTCCTGAGAAAACGCAAGTCCAAGCCCAGAAACCAGACAGCAGTGCTGAAACAGAGTGTCCGTCTCCAGCCCAGTATGAGCGGCCTCCTCCTGGGAAGGTCAAGTTGATACCTCTGCCTTTTTCTGCCTGGGACAAGCCTCAAGCTCGACCCGCTCCTCGGAGGCCACAGTCTCTGGCCTCACATCGGCCTGCTGGGGCTTACCGTGCCCAGCCTGGTTCTACTGACTCAGCTCAACCTGCTGCAGCCAATTCATCCCAGCCAGCTCCTGCCTCTTTGCCAGGCCCCGCCAAACCAGCTCAGCCAACTGTGACCAACCCAACCCAACCGGCTTGGCCCAACCATACCCAGCCTCGTGTCCCTCAGTCTGCTGCTCCTAGGCCTGCACCCTCCAAAACTTCATCTGGCGCTCCTCTCCAGCGGGAGCCTGTTCCCCCTGCTGTGAATAAGCGCCAGTCCCCACCCAAGCTCCAAACCCACTTTCTACTCCAAGACTTCAGCAAGCAACGAGTTCCATGGAGGGAACCCAACGTGCCTGAGCCAGTCATGTCAAAGCCCATCGAACAAGAGCAGAGGCCAGAGCGAGAGGCCATGAAGAGGCGGGCTCAACAACAACGGGAGAATGCTGCCAGATACACCTCTTCGGGCAAGCTGCAATTTTTCACCGAGAGGGAAAACGAAATGGAAATTGCCGACTACTACGGATACGTCAAGTGAGAGCTGCTAGGATTCTTGGTGCCACCTTGGCTACCAGCTGTTCTTCCATACACAGGTAAGACAGGTATAGAACTGAATAAGTAAATGGAATACAATTAATAGACGAGTAACAAACCTTTCGAATTTTCAGATGCTGCTAACTGGGGCGTGAGAAAGGAAGGACTGAAAGTTGGATGGGAGAATGAAGGAAAGGGGTAAAAACTGAGCAAAGAGGAAGGAACTTGGCCCAGGGCTAGGAAGGCCAAAAGAGACGTATGGATTTAGGAAAGGAAGCAGGAGCGAGGATGAAATGGCAGAAGTAAAAAGCAGGGTCAGAGGTCTGGGTTGAAAGAACACAATTGGAGTAGAGTTGAAGGTGACAGAAGATGAGTCTAGGTTTACTAGGAGAAATAGAAAAAGTCTCTCGGGGACGCTGGCCTTAAGTCTCACAACCACCAGATAGGTATTTCAGAAAACAAGAGGTTCAGGACACATCTCTGAAAGGTCTGAGTTGCCTTATTCAGGTGTGACTGTAGTGGGGGAATAGGGAAATCTACCAGAGAAGTGGCTAGGGCTCAGAGTTATCCTAGGGGCAGCTGACGACAGGGGCAGAGCCAAGGGAACTGCTGGATCAGGAGGCCCACGAACAAAGCAGGGGCATAGCCGCCTGTCACTTCCCTGCCAGGAAGGAAGCCAGGTATATTACTGTAACCAAGGCACACTGGGGTCTTTACTGTATGGAGAACTTGGCTCCTGCCCGCAATCCTACGGCTCGGCGTCACACACAGGAAGTAGGGCCTCTGGGCAACCAGAAATGGGAATGGGACTGAAGGAGATTCAGCCCACAAATATCCGACCACCAGCTTCCACCTCTGCAGTCTGCCACCCTGTGTCTGCTCAACGCATCACAGAAACAAGTTTTCAAGGTGAGTATACAGACGGCAGAGAAAAGTTGAACAATGAGGTCAGCATTCAAAAATGGGGTCAAATCGACAGCTGGGAAGGGGTGTAGAGACAGGTAGAATTTAGATCCTGAGCCTTTAATAACCACTACCTTCTCTCAGTGCTCTCTGTTTTTAGACTCTATATGAGAACACCTAGGGCTTCCCTGGTGGCGCCTGCCAATGCAGGGGACACGGGTTCGAGCCCTGGTCTGCGAAGATCCCACATGCCGTGCAGCAACTAAGCGCATGTGCCACGACGACGGAGCCTGCATTCTAGAGCCCGTGAGCCTCAACTACCGAAGCCCACGTGCCTACAGCCCATGCTCCGCAACAAGAGAAGCCACCGCGATGAGATGCCCGCACACCGCAACCGAGAGTAGCCCCCGCTAGCCGCCAACTAGAGAAAGCCCGTGCACAGCAATGAGAGACCCAGTGCAGCCAAAAACATAAATACGTAGAATAAATAAGTTCAAACAGTAAATAAATACATAAACATAAATTACAAAAAAAAAGAACACCTAATGCAGGTGGGAAGGTGGGAGGGCCACCGTAGAGGTCATCTATGCTACATGTACAAGAACCCCGAGAGCACACCAATCGGTACCACACTTTTCACTGCTGTAGCCGATCGTTCCCCCTGTACTGCCACACTGTAGCACTCCCTTCCCTCATCTACTGCTATAGTCTCTTCGGAAGGTGTTTCCGAACTCTTGTTATGAGAGTGCCAGTTGAACTGTCCTCACTTCCTTCATTTATACCAGGATTGAAGACCTTGTGGTCCGAGATCCTGTCCAGAGAGCAAGCAGGCTAAGGCTCTGTCTTTGTTGATGTATTTCATCAGAAAGGGCTCTACCCCCTCTCCTAGTTCATGGTGTGACGTGTTCTTGGCCTCTCGGGAAAGTGGGGAGAATGGAAAGGACCCTATATGAGAATGCTAGGCTCTGTAAAACATTTCAGGTTTTTAAAAATAAGACTCATTTTGTATTGGACTGACAACAGTCCTATGAAATACAAAGAAAGCCGAGAATCAGTGACAGGAAAGGATCACCAGTAAGAACTACAGCAGTCACCGCTTACCTCGTAGCATAGGGCACTGTCCGTGATCCTTAAGAAGAGTTAGTAGAAATGCCTTGCCCATCTTGCCCCTGAACCCCTTGAAAGGTACACGACTGCTGTGTTGGTGTTTAGGGGGAGCATCTCACTTACCAGGGACTGACTTCTCCCTTGATTCCTCTGTAGTGATGGAGACTTCCCCGCTGATGAAAAATTCCCTGGGATTGCAACCTCCAAGCCAGACAGCTTTCCTATGGAATGACAGAGAACTTGTCAAGGTGAAACACCAGTCTGCGGGAGAAAGGGAGGAAGAGAATGATGGAAATCGTTTCTGGGAAACTATTTTTACATTATGTGTTGTTTGTTCCCGGTAAATAAACTGAAATCTTCTTAACAGTACAACAAAATCTAAACCACTAAAGCCAACAATACAGGAGTATAACGTTCGACAAAAATTTCTTTGGCTGCGCAGCATGTGGGATCTTAGCTCCCCAACCAGGGATTGAACCCACGCCTGCTGCATTGGAAGCGCAGAGTCTTCACCACGGGACCACCGGGGAAGTCCCAGGACTATCACTTTTAAAGGAGAAGGTACAAACCCCTCGGTTCTATGAACTGGAGATTTTTAGTAAGAAGTCAATATATTTGTTGTTAGGCACATTTTATGTTAGGCTGTCTCCCTGCACAGGATGCAGGCGCCTTGAGAATGGAAGTCATATCCCTCTATAGTACGTCCCTCTTCTTTCTGCTTTGCAGTTTGCTGCTCCACTTGTTCAACCCCACCTAGTAATAACCTATACTTCCCTTGTTCCTGTTTTCCCATCTGGAAAACAGACAAAAGGCAACCAAACAACGCAAAGGTCTCAACAAATAAGGGATATCCAAAACCAGAGATGGCCAGAACTTCTGTACCCCTGATGAAATAGTCCTCATACAAAACCTGATAATCAAATTCCTTAATGCTAGGAATCACAGTGAAAAATAGTATCTGAACTGACTTCTGTCAGATGAGTGAGAACTAAGGTTAATTCAGTGTATCTGAAGCATAGAAAGTGAGGGCAAAAGTGGCACAAGATGGGGCTAGAGAAGCAGAGAGGATTCTAGACCACGCAGAGTCTTAAAGGCCAACAGTGTGTTTTCTATTCTCAAAACAATGCTTGTGAGCGATGTTTATGAGCAACGTTCCAACTTGCTTTGAAGGTTTCTTGTGTGAAGAGTGGATTGGAAGGAAACAAGATATATGGACACCAGTTAGGACCTAATCGCAACAGACAGGCAAGTTCAGTATTAGGAAGTTGAGGAAGAGCTGGCTGACAGATTCCAAAGAAATTCAGGAGATGAACTGAAGCGGGCTTAATGGGGTAGGAGATGGAGGAAAGGAAGGTCTTAGGGAATTCAAGGGTTTACTGCACACATGAGCAAAGTCTCAAAATTAATCATTTGAACGTACAGAGGCGGATCTCCCAAATGACACCGGTTAGGAAGCAACGGTACGCCCTTTAGAATTCCTAGAGACAACACAAATCAACTGTTTCGATGGAAAATTCGGCGGGACTCTTGATTTCCATGGGAATACAGAGAAAAGAGACACTGATCTGGCTTGCAGGTATATTTAGGAAGTTGTTAGCCGGACATCACCTACTAGTATCATGTAAGTAGGCCGTCCGAAGTAGGAAGCTTAGGGGAAAAACCTGGAGGAAAACTTAAAAGCTTAAGCCACACCTCTACACTACACCACCTTTCACAATTTCTTCTCAGATAAGCATCATCCCCATCAGTGAAGAAACTCGTTCGTACCTCATAATAGGAAAAACAGGCCTAAAGATTCAATGTGTGTCTTGGGAGGTCCCATCTATGCGATATCTTCCTGGGACCAGAAAAGGCCCCAGGAAGATCCATCTCTGCACCCCTGAAAGCTTACCACCAAGGAAAATGACTAGGTCCATAGATTGCCTCCCTCAAACCAGCTTACCTCACACATAGATCATTAGCAACTCCGCCCTTACTCACATTATCACAGTCACAAGAGTGGTTAGGGAGAAAAGCACTAACCAGGGGAACTAAAACAGAGGCAATCCAGGCCAAGCTGGGCTGGTGGCAGATATCTTGCTCCTTACGCTCGGGTGCATAATGCGACTCACCACAGTGCCTTTTTCACAGACCCTTTTGAACGTTTCTCCACAGAATCCAACAGCTCAAGTTAGTTCATGACGCTTCAAGGTCAACAATCGTCAAGAGAAAAACATGCAATATGTCTTACAATGTTGGATTCCTTACAAACAGGACAAGGAGATAACCATGTAGACAAAACCAGAGCATTTGAAAACATCTGTATTCTACAAACACACCAGTGAATGCTATAAATAAGGTACTATGACATAAAACAAAATGAAAACTAGATGTGAGACTCTTCTCTTCAGTGTACAGACTTCATGGCAGTTGCTGCACACTATCTAGCTACTTAGATCTTTAACTCTCTGTTCTGTTAATACCAAATGAGGCCCAAGTGTGTCAACCTGTTTCCCACAGAAACCAAAAAGTCTACATGCATCTCTTTTCTCCTGTGCCCTTTCACCTTACCTGCTCCCAATTCTCCACCAACGTCCTCCTCTTTCTCTAATTATTCTCCTCTTCATTTTGCTTGGCCTTGCCCCCAAGCATGCAAGACAGAGAGTCCTAGAGGTCCAAGATTCTAGAGTGGCTGTTTGCAAGGCGGAGGAGATTACAGTAACTGCCACACTGTATATACTTCTGTGCAAAGAAAAAGGGACAGTGTTCAGAATGTCTCTCACATATAACAAGAGCTGGAGATGGCAGGATACCTGTGTGGCCCAAGGAACTAGAGCTAGCAAATTATGGGCCAAACAATTGCAACCAAAGGCTGGAAGAGGAAAGGTCTGCAACCAGCTCTGTCTCCTAGCTCTCTGGTATTTGCTGCCAACGGGCAGAGTCTATTTCGTGAAGCATCAAGCACTGAAAAGAAGACTCCTGCTGCTGGAAGTTGACAGGAAGTAACGTCCAATGCAAGATCAAGGCTTGTCCTCGAAGCAATGCCCATAATGGAAGAAAAAAAAAAAAGAGAAAGCGGAAGAGAAACGTTAAGTCGCAAGTCCAACCTGGCCCCCAGCCTAGCCCAGCCCAAGGAAGGTAGGAGTCAAGGAGAAGAAACTAAAAGAGAAGAGCCTTGGACCACAACATTCTCCACAAGGTACACTCAAGAAACTTCACCCTACTCTTGAACCAAGTTACAAAGAGAGCTTCTTAGTCCCTACTTTGGCTCCTTAAAAGCTGCTATCAGTTCACTCATTAGACACATCTGATTTCAGAACAACTGTAATAGTTCAAACTAGATGGCTCTTTCCTTCCTAAGGATTATTAATTAAATAAGATCTATATAGCTCTAAGTATATGATACATAAAATAGAATACTCTGTAGAATATAAGTAACTCTTAGTTCAGTGTATTAATGAACGTCTGTAAGAAATGTGGCAATGATTTCCCTAATGGAAGAGCCTGGGGGAGGTAAATCTGTCTTCTAGGATTTCCTCCTCCCCAGAGCTCAGAAACTCAGGTGTTGTTTTAGCTCTCCTACACTCTCTTCACCCAAGCCCGCCTTCCTGTTGGGGATCGGACCTCCCTATTGGCTCTCTCATACCTTTCAACTGCCTGCTTTGTGACATCACTCTCCTCCCAAACCTACTACCACTTGGTAGAGCCTTGGGGTTTCCGTGGAGCTGTTTGGACCAGTAACCAGTGACCTCTGTACTGGACACGTGCGCCGTTCAGCTGCAGCCACTCAGACATCCTCTAGTGTTGTCTCCTCATCCCTTGTACCTGCAGTGGATGCTTCCTCTTCTCTGACCATGTCAGGTAAGAAAAGAAACTTTGGAAAGTTTTGCGTTCGATTTCTTTTGCCCCTAAATTGAGTAGGAGATTCAAAATAGCATGGAATAATGAGGGAAAGTATTGAACTACAAGTCTGGAGACCTAATTTCACTTTTGACTTTGACGTTTACTATCTGTGTGACTTTGGACAAATCACTGGCTGTCTCACAAAGCCTGTTGCTTTCCTTAACTGTTACGTTAGGATACCACATTGGGTTGATCACTCTGATCCCCTTCTTTTCCAGTATTGAGCCTTAAAGGGTACCCATGTAGAAAACGAAATCAGACACTTCTCAAGAGTGTTTCAACAGAAACACAGAAAAGCCAGGGGACATAGAAAACTAGCAATATATACCAAGATGTTTCATCTCTAATGGTCTCCCTCCACTAGGATTTCGACTAGTTGAAAAGAGAGAATAGGGAGAGAGGATGGAGAGTACTGGGCTCTACAGGGAGGCACAGAGTCGAGCGTAAGGAAGTTTAGGACGGTTTTCATTAGCACAGGCCAACAGGCACCAAGAGATGGGAGAAAATGTAAGAATGAAGAGGGAAAGCATAGAGGAGCTCTCAAGAAAAACGGAGTTTGCAATGGAATGCTGATGGGAACCAAAGATTTTCAATTAAAGCAGAAACAGCACAGAGGGAAACCTGCTCAGAGCAGGGCAAAACCAAGTTGATGGTAGCAAACCCTTACATTAACAGACTTAAGAAGGAAAGTAAGGCCAGAACAGGGGATCACCGGGAAAGGCAGCTTATCAGAAAAGTCATACTCCGTTTTCTTTCTTTTATTGCCTCTCTGAATACAGTTGGCCACTTGACAGTTTTGAATATAAACATTTTAGAAATACGTTTTAGAAATGATGCCTCCTATAAACAAGCAACCACAGTGGTTATCTAGGGGGCTGCTTTTCAGTGTTTTATTCTTTCTAATTTTTAAACTAGGTAGACATTTCACCAATTCAACATTTTAAGTGATATCTTCTAAATTGAATCAGAAGGACTATTTTCCTTGGTGTGATATGTAGGTTCTAAGGCAAGGCTGCTTTTCATTTTTACAGTTATTTCCTTCCTAACACAGAGAGCACATTGATCAACAGCCATCGTTCGCTTGTAGAGCTTAGCTACCGAAGAAGAAGAAGAAGAAGAAAAAGTCAAGCCCCACATCTCTAATTCCCCCCACTTAGGGAATTCCCTGGCGGTCCAGTGCTTAGGACTCGGTGCTTTCACGGCCAGGGCCACGCGGCGCGGCCAAAGAAACAAAACAAACAAACATCCACGTTTATCGAAAACCATATTGTGGAGTCCTGTGGATTTTCTTACATTTGAAAATCTTTTTTAATTGGATTCTAGGCATGATGGTTTTTTGAGGTTTTGGGATGCCATCTTCTTGGATGCTGAAGATGATTCTAATCTAAGTTCTAGGATAAATCCAAAAACCTTCCTGATACATTTTAAGCTTCCTTTCTGCTTATTATATAAGCTATATTCATTGAAATATATATTTCTCCTAGGCTTAATACCTCTTACTTGCTGGGTAAAAATATGAAGGAGCACAATAATGAAACTCTTTTACACTTATTATTTTGCTGTCTGCTTCGTACCGGTTTTCATTGAAATACTTGTCTATATGTGTTGTGGCTACCTATACATGCACATTTATTGCATTCTGTTGCTTGTTATGCATTTTTTACTGACATACCTTCTCTGTCTGTATGCATTGGCTAGGAATTCATTCACCTCTATCACCTCCATCGTGTCTTCTGGTTAATAGTATTCACTAAAATAGAGTGGGCAAAATTCACTTTCATAATATTGCATGGATGGTACAGAATGCCATTTGTTAGTAAATTCATTAGGCTTCGATACTTGCCACATACCCCAGTTTTCATTAATATCTATGGATTTCTTTTTCGTTAACGTAATATGCTTGTCATGATTTTTCTTTGTCTTTCTAGAACTTATTGTATCTTCCTCCATATAAATCATACGCAACAGATCAGCTTATTCATCTATTAATTATTACTGCTATTATTATTGGTGGTGGTGTTATAACCACTTTATAGGTGAGGAATCTGAAGTAATCAGATAACTTTTCCCTTTCCAAAAGCACTTAAGAAATCCACTTTCGGGTAATCATTTTGAGGTAGGATGAGAAACCGGGCTTGAAGAGGGCAAAAATGACTCTTTCAATTCACCAGTTGGACTGAGCTGTACGTCACCTCTAGGTAATAGCGTGGGAACTGCACAAGCAAAGGGAGACACCGAAGACGACAATGGTAATAGCCGTACTGTTTTCTAATGGACAAAAAAAATGCCTATATTATAAGTTCTATTTCTCCTGCTTTCTGGCAGTATCATGCTCAGAGTGGAGTCCTGGCAAGGAAGTCAGGATACTTAGGTTCTGAAACCTGGTAATGATACTAACATAATGAGAGAACTTGAACAAGTCAACCCGACCTCTCTGAGCCTCAGTTTCCTTACTCACGAAATGAGACTGAGAACATCGAAGTTCTCTAAGGGCCTCCTAGTTCTAAAATGCTTCCAGTCTAGGAAATAGCATAGAAGTCAATACGAGTGCAGGCTGAAGGGAAAGACAGGGCAGGGAGAAGGTTGCTTCCAGCCTAGAGAACAATCTCTGAACCACACCACTTGGCTCTTCTGCCCGTCTGTGCCCAAGATGGGAGCACAGGCAGTTAATAGAGAAGAGTGGAAAACTGCTCAGTCCTTACAGCCATCATCAACTGTCTGATTTTGGGTTTCTCAGGAAGTAGTGATAGTAGAGGTGTCCTGATAGCAAGAACCTTCAGATGATGCCGTTCCTCAAACGTAGTGAGAATTTCTCAACCTCCCTGAGTTTTTCATGACCCTCTTGTTCTTACAGAAAATTTCCAACATCCATCTCTACTTGGAACTCTAAATTCTCTGCAGCATTCTCCTCCTGTGGTGAGCAATGCAACTTCCCTAACACGAAGTGTCTGCAACTTCTCCAGAGTCTCTGCCCCTGCCGTCAGTGCGGCATCGGCTACTGGTACCCCTTTCCAGACACTCATGGGTAGTGCCTACCTTTACCAACATTCTAGCACGACTATGTTATCTGGAGTTACTGACCACAGCCAGATCTCCACTTCAGCTGCTTCCTATCCAGGTGTTCTTGAGTGGGACATCACAGCAAGCACTGAAAAGAATTCTTCTTCACTCGGAGACTTTACTCTGGCACTCACTGACCGCCACACAGCTGCCTCCTCCATGTTTCTGGCAGCCCAGTATGATAAAACTTCAGACGCCAAGAACATGGTCCCTCTACATCCATCGCTTTCTGCCAGCCTTGCTCAGGGAACACCATCTCAGATTCCAAATCAGGGGCAGAGCCGCCTGCCACTTCCCTGCCAGGAAGGGAGCCAGGTATATTACTATAACCAAGGCACACTGGGGTCTTTACTGTATGGAGAACTTGGCTCCTGCCCGCAATCCTACGGCTCGGCGTCATACACAGGAAGTCGGGCCTCTGGGCAACCAGAAATGGGAATGGGACCGAAGGAGATTCAGCCCACAAATATCCGACCACCAGCTTCCACCTCTGCAGTCTGCCACCCTGTGTCTGCTCAACGCATCACAGAAACAAGTTTTCAAGGTGAGTATAACAAACGCCAGAGAAAGTTGAAGAATGAGGTCGGCATTCAAAAATGGGGTCAAATCGACAGCTGGGAAGGGGTGTAGAGGCAGGTAGAATTCAGATCCTGAGCCTTTAATAACCACTACCTTCGCTCAGTGCCCTCTGTTTTTAGACTCTCTATGAGAACACCTAGGGCTTCCCTGGTGGCGCCGTGGTTAAGAATCCGCCTGCCAATGCAATGCGGGGGACACGGGTTCGAGCCCTGGTCTGCGAAGATCCCACATGCCGTGCAGCAACTAAGCGCATGTGCCACAACGACGGAGCCTGCATTCTAGAGCCCGTGAGCCTCAACTACCGAAGCCCACGTGCCTACAGCCCATGCTCCGCAACAAGAGAAGCCACCGCGATGAGAAGCCCGCACACCGCAACCGAGAGTAGCCCCCGCTAGCCGCCAACTAGAGAAAGCCCGTGCACAGCAATGAGAGACCCAGTGCAGCCAAAAACATAAATACGTAGAATAAATAAGTTCAAACAGTAAATAAATACATAAATTACAAAAAAAAAAGAACACCTAATGCAGGTGGGACGGTGGGAGGGCCACTGTAGAGGTCATCTATGCTACATGTACAAGAACCCCGAGAGCACACCAATCGGTACCACACTTTTCACTGCTGTAGCCGATCGTTCCCCCTGTACTGCCACACTGTAGCACTCCCTTCCCTCATCTACTGCTATAGTCTCTTCGGAAGGTGTTTCAGAACTCTTGTTATGAGAGTGCCAGTTGAACTGTCCTCACTTCCTTCATTTATACCAGGATTGAAGACCTTGTGGTCCGAGATCCTGTCCAGAGAGCAAGCAGGCTAAGACTCTGTCTTTGTTGATGTATTTCATCAGCAAGGGCTCTACCCCCTCTCCTAGTTCATGGTGTGACGTGTTCTTGGCCTCTCGGGAAAGTGGGGAGAATGGAAAGGACCCTATATGAGAATGCTAGGCTTTGTAAAACATTTCAGGTTTTTAAAAATAAGACTCATTTTGTATTGGACTTATAAACAGTCCTATGAAATACAAAGCGAGCCGAGAATCAGCGACAGGAAAGGCTCACCAGTAAGAATTACAACAGTCACCGCTTACCTCGTAGCATAGGGCACTGTCCGTGATCCTTAAGAAGAGTTAGTAGAAATGCCTTGCCCATCTTGCCCCTGAACCCCTTGAAAGGTACACGACTGCTGTGTTGGTGTTTAGGGGGAGCATCTCACTTACCAGGGACTGACTTCTCCCTTGATCCCTTTGTAGGGATGGAGACCTCCCCCCTGGTGATGAAAAATTCCCTGGGATTGCAACCTCCAAGCCAGACGTTTTGTGTGACACAAAGTCAAGAACTCCCCAAGTCCTGCAGTAGCAGAAACAGCCACATACTTGAGAGTAACCCACCATCTGAACTTGGGGACATTTCAGTGACAGCTCCAGTCCAGAGTGCCAGGCGTCTCCTGGCCCTGCCTCCAGCTCCAAGCCAGGGACAAATAGAGAGTAAGCACGTGGATGATATCAAAACCAAGCTTTCAAAGCCTCTGGATGCCTACCAGATCCCAACAGAGAACCAAGATCCTCCACTACTCCCTTTAGGAATCCCTGATATTCACCAGCCGCTGGCCTGCACCGATCCCCTCAGCCAAGAGGAGCAGCCTGGTTCTGAAAATGCTGATCTGGGAGAGAACAGCCGGAGTCGTCAGGACCTAGGGACACTTGAAAATGGGATTGAACCTAGCAGTGGTCTTGCAGACATTACTACACTGGCGGAGGATATTCACCTTCCCCAGCTCTTTAATCCTTTGAAAGATCTTGATCAATCCCAAGGTCCCAACGTGATCAAAGCTAAAGACACCAGAGCCATTAAGGTGAATCAGGTGCAGGAAAAGCCAAGTGTCATAAAGGTTCCCTCTGATCAACCCAGGAAGAACAAACAGAAAGCCTCTGAGCCTATCAGTGGCGCTCCCAAGGCCAAAATCCAGCCAAAGAATCCAGAGTGCCTGTTAGGGGGAGAAGTGGTTATATGCCACGCTGCAGTCAGTGACAGGGCTCCTGTGAACACGGCCAAGCACTCTCAAGGCAAACCTCAGAAAGCTGCATCCAGAAAGATCAGCAAAACTAAGAGCCACGGGCAGGAAAAGACCAAAAGGACCAGAGGGAGAAACAAGGCTGAGGAGAACAAGCAGTCAGGGAACAAAGTCAAGGCAGAAGAGAAGCCAGCAATCCCCCACACGAAGCGAAAGGAACACCAAACTGAGCTTCTCCAACAGAGCTTTCAAAAGCCTCGAACCTCCCTTGGCGTGCGCATGCTGGAGTCTGTGAAGGTTCTTCATGCGCTGGGGAAGAAGAATGAGACGAAAACTGGGCTCTCTTCCTGTCGGCTCTTGGGAAAGTCAAGCAACCCCAAAGACCCCCAGCCACCCCCAGCTATCCAGCCATGGCGGCATACCCCACGTGAGGGGAAGGGTCCTGAGAAAACGCAAGTCCAAGCCCAGAAACCAGACAGCAGTGCTGAAACAGAGTGTCCGTCTCCAGCCCAGTATGAGCGGCCTCCTCCTGGGAAGGTCAAGTTGATACCTCTGCCTTTTTCTGCCTGGGACAAGCCTCAAGCTCGACCCGCTCCTCGGAGGCCACAGTCTCTGGCCTCACATCGGCCTGCTGGGGCTTACCGTGCCCAGCCTGGTTCTACTGACTCAGCTCAACCTGCTGCAGCCAATTCATCCCAGCCAGCTCCTGCCTCTTTGCCAGGCCCCGCCAAACCAGCTCAGCCAACTGTGACCAACCCAACCCAACCGGCTTGGCCCAACCATACCCAGCCTCGTGTCCCTCAGTCTGCTGCTCCTAGGCCTGCACCCTCCAAAACTTCATCTGGCGCTCCTCTCCAGCGGGAGCCTGTTCCCCCTGCTGTGAATAAGCGCCAGTCCCCACCCAAGCTCCAAACCCACTTTCTACTCCAAGACTTCAGCAAGCAACGAGTTCCATGGAGGGAACCCAACGTGCCTGAGCCAGTCATGTCAAAGCCCATCGAACAAGAGCAGAGGCCAGAGCGAGAGGCCATGAAGAGGCGGGCTCAACAACAACGGGAGAATGCTGCCAGATACACCTCTTCGGGCAAGCTGCAATTTTTCACCGAGAGGGAAAACGAAATGGAAATTGCCGACTACTACGGATACGTCAAGTGAGAGCTGCTAGGATTCTTGGTGCCACCTTGGCTACCAGCTGTTCTTCCATACACAGGTAAGACAGGTATAGAACTGAATAAGTAAATGGAATACAATTAATAGACGAGTAACAAACCTTTCGAATTTTCAGATGCTGCTAACTGGGGCGTGAGAAAGGAAGGACTGAAAGTTGGATGGGAGAATGAAGGAAAGGGGTAAAAACTGAGCAAAGAGGAAGGAACTTGGCCCAGGGCTAGGAAGGCCAAAAGAGACGTATGGATTTAGGAAAGGAAGCAGGAGCGAGGATGAAATGGCAGAAGTAAAAAGCAGGGTCAGAGGTCTGGGTTGAAAGAACACAATTGGAGTAGAGTTGAAGGTGACAGAAGATGAGTCTAGGTTTACTAGGAGAAATAGAAAAAGTCTCTCGGGGACGCTGGCCTTAAGTCTCACAACCACCAGATAGGTATTTCAGAAAACAAGAGGTTCAGGACACATCTCTGAAAGGTCTGAGTTGCCTTATTCAGGTGTGACTGTAGTGGGGGAATAGGGAAATCTACCAGAGAAGTGGCTAGGGCTCAGAGTTATCCTAGGGGCAGCTGACGACAGGGGCAGAGCCAAGGGAACTGCTGGATCAGGAGGCCCACGAACAAAGCAGGGGCATAGCCGCCTGTCACTTCCCTGCCAGGAAGGAAGCCAGGTATATTACTGTAACCAAGGCACACTGGGGTCTTTACTGTATGGAGAACTTGGCTCCTGCCCGCAATCCTACGGCTCGGCGTCACACACAGGAAGTAGGGCCTCTGGGCAACCAGAAATGGGAATGGGACTGAAGGAGATTCAGCCCACAAATATCCGACCACCAGCTTCCACCTCTGCAGTCTGCCACCCTGTGTCTGCTCAACGCATCACAGAAACAAGTTTTCAAGGTGAGTATACAGACGGCAGAGAAAAGTTGAACAATGAGGTCAGCATTCAAAAATGGGGTCAAATCGACAGCTGGGAAGGGGTGTAGAGACAGGTAGAATTTAGATCCTGAGCCTTTAATAACCACTACCTTCTCTCAGTGCTCTCTGTTTTTAGACTCTATATGAGAACACCTAGGGCTTCCCTGGTGGCGCCTGCCAATGCAGGGGACACGGGTTCGAGCCCTGGTCTGCGAAGATCCCACATGCCGTGCAGCAACTAAGCGCATGTGCCACGACGACGGAGCCTGCATTCTAGAGCCCGTGAGCCTCAACTACCGAAGCCCACGTGCCTACAGCCCATGCTCCGCAACAAGAGAAGCCACCGCGATGAGATGCCCGCACACCGCAACCGAGAGTAGCCCCCGCTAGCCGCCAACTAGAGAAAGCCCGTGCACAGCAATGAGAGACCCAGTGCAGCCAAAAACATAAATACGTAGAATAAATAAGTTCAAACAGTAAATAAATACATAAACATAAATTACAAAAAAAAAGAACACCTAATGCAGGTGGGAAGGTGGGAGGGCCACCGTAGAGGTCATCTATGCTACATGTACAAGAACCCCGAGAGCACACCAATCGGTACCACACTTTTCACTGCTGTAGCCGATCGTTCCCCCTGTACTGCCACACTGTAGCACTCCCTTCCCTCATCTACTGCTATAGTCTCTTCGGAAGGTGTTTCCGAACTCTTGTTATGAGAGTGCCAGTTGAACTGTCCTCACTTCCTTCATTTATACCAGGATTGAAGACCTTGTGGTCCGAGATCCTGTCCAGAGAGCAAGCAGGCTAAGGCTCTGTCTTTGTTGATGTATTTCATCAGAAAGGGCTCTACCCCCTCTCCTAGTTCATGGTGTGACGTGTTCTTGGCCTCTCGGGAAAGTGGGGAGAATGGAAAGGACCCTATATGAGAATGCTAGGCTCTGTAAAACATTTCAGGTTTTTAAAAATAAGACTCATTTTGTATTGGACTGACAACAGTCCTATGAAATACAAAGAAAGCCGAGAATCAGTGACAGGAAAGGATCACCAGTAAGAACTACAGCAGTCACCGCTTACCTCGTAGCATAGGGCACTGTCCGTGATCCTTAAGAAGAGTTAGTAGAAATGCCTTGCCCATCTTGCCCCTGAACCCCTTGAAAGGTACACGACTGCTGTGTTGGTGTTTAGGGGGAGCATCTCACTTACCAGGGACTGACTTCTCCCTTGATTCCTCTGTAGTGATGGAGACTTCCCCGCTGATGAAAAATTCCCTGGGATTGCAACCTCCAAGCCAGACAGCTTTCCTATGGAATGACAGAGAACTTGTCAAGGTGAAACACCAGTCTGCGGGAGAAAGGGAGGAAGAGAATGATGGAAATCGTTTCTGGGAAACTATTTTTACATTATGTGTTGTTTGTTCCCGGTAAATAAACTGAAATCTTCTTAACAGTACAACAAAATCTAAACCACTAAAGCCAACAATACAGGAGTATAACGTTCGACAAAAATTTCTTTGGCTGCGCAGCATGTGGGATCTTAGCTCCCCAACCAGGGATTGAACCCACGCCTGCTGCATTGGAAGCGCAGAGTCTTCACCACGGGACCACCGGGGAAGTCCCAGGACTATCACTTTTAAAGGAGAAGGTACAAACCCCTCGGTTCTATGAACTGGAGATTTTTAGTAAGAAGTCAATATATTTGTTGTTAGGCACATTTTATGTTAGGCTGTCTCCCTGCACAGGATGCAGGCGCCTTGAGAATGGAAGTCATATCCCTCTATAGTACGTCCCTCTTCTTTCTGCTTTGCAGTTTGCTGCTCCACTTGTTCAACCCCACCTAGTAATAACCTATACTTCCCTTGTTCCTGTTTTCCCATCTGGAAAACAGACAAAAGGCAACCAAACAACGCAAAGGTCTCAACAAATAAGGGATATCCAAAACCAGAGATGGCCAGAACTTCTGTACCCCTGATGAAATAGTCCTCATACAAAACCTGATAATCAAATTCCTTAATGCTAGGAATCACAGTGAAAAATAGTATCTGAACTGACTTCTGTCAGATGAGTGAGAACTAAGGTTAATTCAGTGTATCTGAAGCATAGAAAGTGAGGGCAAAAGTGGCACAAGATGGGGCTAGAGAAGCAGAGAGGATTCTAGACCACGCAGAGTCTTAAAGGCCAACAGTGTGTTTTCTATTCTCAAAACAATGCTTGTGAGCGATGTTTATGAGCAACGTTCCAACTTGCTTTGAAGGTTTCTTGTGTGAAGAGTGGATTGGAAGGAAACAAGATATATGGACACCAGTTAGGACCTAATCGCAACAGACAGGCAAGTTCAGTATTAGGAAGTTGAGGAAGAGCTGGCTGACAGATTCCAAAGAAATTCAGGAGATGAACTGAAGCGGGCTTAATGGGGTAGGAGATGGAGGAAAGGAAGGTCTTAGGGAATTCAAGGGTTTACTGCACACATGAGCAAAGTCTCAAAATTAATCATTTGAACGTACAGAGGCGGATCTCCCAAATGACACCGGTTAGGAAGCAACGGTACGCCCTTTAGAATTCCTAGAGACAACACAAATCAACTGTTTCGATGGAAAATTCGGCGGGACTCTTGATTTCCATGGGAATACAGAGAAAAGAGACACTGATCTGGCTTGCAGGTATATTTAGGAAGTTGTTAGCCGGACATCACCTACTAGTATCATGTAAGTAGGCCGTCCGAAGTAGGAAGCTTAGGGGAAAAACCTGGAGGAAAACTTAAAAGCTTAAGCCACACCTCTACACTACACCACCTTTCACAATTTCTTCTCAGATAAGCATCATCCCCATCAGTGAAGAAACTCGTTCGTACCTCATAATAGGAAAAACAGGCCTAAAGATTCAATGTGTGTCTTGGGAGGTCCCATCTATGCGATATCATCCTGGGACCAGAAAAGGCCCCAGGAAGATCCATCTCTGCACCCCTGAAAGCTTACCACCAAGGAAAATGACTAGGTCCATAGATTGCCTCCCTCAAACCAGCTTACCTCACACATAGATCATTAGCAACTCCGCCCTTACTCACATTATCACAGTCACAAGAGTGGTTAGGGAGAAAAGCACTAACCAGGGGAACTAAAACAGAGGCAATCCAGGCCAAGCTGGGCTGGTGGCAGATATCTTGCTCCTTACGCTCGGGTGCATAATGCGACTCACCACAGTGCCTTTTTCACAGACCCTTTTGAACGTTTCTCCACAGAATCCAACAGCTCAAGTTAGTTCATGACGCTTCAAGGTCAACAATCGTCAAGAGAAAAACATGCAATATGTCTTACAATGTTGGATTCCTTACAAACAGGACAAGGAGATAACCATGTAGACAAAACCAGAGCATTTGAAAACATCTGTATTCTACAAACACACCAGTGAATGCTATAAATAAGGTACTATGACATAAAACAAAATGAAAACTAGATGTGAGACTCTTCTCTTCAGTGTACAGACTTCATGGCAGTTGCTGCACACTATCTAGCTACTTAGATCTTTAACTCTCTGTTCTGTTAATACCAAATGAGGCCCAAGTGTGTCAACCTGTTTCCCACAGAAACCAAAAAGTCTACATGCATCTCTTTTCTCCTGTGCCCTTTCACCTTACCTGCTCCCAATTCTCCACCAACGTCCTCCTCTTTCTCTAATTATTCTCCTCTTCATTTTGCTTGGCCTTGCCCCCAAGCATGCAAGACAGAGAGTCCTAGAGGTCCAAGATTCTAGAGTGGCTGTTTGCAAGGCGGAGGAGATTACAGTAACTGCCACACTGTATATACTTCTGTGCAAAGAAAAAGGGACAGTGTTCAGAATGTCTCTCACATATAACAAGAGCTGGAGATGGCAGGATACCTGTGTGGCCCAAGGAACTAGAGCTAGCAAATTATGGGCCAAACAATTGCAACCAAAGGCTGGAAGAGGAAAGGTCTGCAACCAGCTCTGTCTCCTAGCTCTCTGGTATTTGCTGCCAACGGGCAGAGTCTATTTCGTGAAGCATCAAGCACTGAAAAGAAGACTCCTGCTGCTGGAAGTTGACAGGAAGTAACGTCCAATGCAAGATCAAGGCTTGTCCTCGAAGCAATGCCCATAATGGAAGAAAAAAAAAAAAGAGAAAGCGGAAGAGAAACGTTAAGTCGCAAGTCCAACCTGGCCCCCAGCCTAGCCCAGCCCAAGGAAGGTAGGAGTCAAGGAGAAGAAACTAAAAGAGAAGAGCCTTGGACCACAACATTCTCCACAAGGTACACTCAAGAAACTTCACCCTACTCTTGAACCAAGTTACAAAGAGAGCTTCTTAATCCCTACTTTGGCTCCTTAAAAGCTGCTATCAGTTCACTCATTAGACACATCTGATTTCAGAACAACTGTAATAGTTCAAACTAGATGGCTCTTTCCTTCCTAAGGATTATTAATTAAATAAGATCTATATAGCTCTAAGTATATGATACATAAAATAGAATACTCTGTAGAATATAAGTAACTCTTAGTTCAGTGTATTAATGAACGTCTGTAAGAAATGTGGCAATGATTTCCCTAATGGAAGAGCCTGGGGGAGGTAAATCTGTCTTCTAGGATTTCCTCCTCCCCAGAGCTCAGAAACTCAGGTGTTGTTTTAGCTCTCCTACACTCTCTTCACCCAAGCCCGCCTTCCTGTTGGGGATCGGACCTCCCTATTGGCTCTCTCATACCTTTCAACTGCCTGCTTTGTGACATCACTCTCCTCCCAAACCTACTACCACTTGGTAGAGCCTTGGGGTTTCCGTGGAGCTGTTTGGACCAGTAACCAGTGACCTCTGTACTGGACACGTGCGCCGTTCAGCTGCAGCCACTCAGACATCCTCTAGTGTTGTCTCCTCATCCCTTGTACCTGCAGTGGATGCTTCCTCTTCTCTGACCATGTCAGGTAAGAAAAGAAACTTTGGAAAGTTTTGCGTTCGATTTCTTTTGCCCCTAAATTGAGTAGGAGATTCAAAATAGCATGGAATAATGAGGGAAAGTATTGAACTACAAGTCTGGAGACCTAATTTCACTTTTGACTTTGACGTTTACTATCTGTGTGACTTTGGACAAATCACTGGCTGTCTCACAAAGCCTGTTGCTTTCCTTAACTGTTACGTTAGGATACCACATTGGGTTGATCACTCTGATCCCCTTCTTTTCCAGTATTGAGCCTTAAAGGGTACCCATGTAGAAAACGAAATCAGACACTTCTCAAGAGTGTTTCAACAGAAACACAGAAAAGCCAGGGGACATAGAAAACTAGCAATATATACCAAGATGTTTCATCTCTAATGGTCTCCCTCCACTAGGATTTCGACTAGTTGAAAAGAGAGAATAGGGAGAGAGGATGGAGAGTACTGGGCTCTACAGGGAGGCACAGAGTCGAGCGTAAGGAAGTTTAGGACGGTTTTCATTAGCACAGGCCAACAGGCACCAAGAGATGGGAGAAAATGTAAGAATGAAGAGGGAAAGCATAGAGGAGCTCTCAAGAAAAACGGAGTTTGCAATGGAATGCTGATGGGAACCAAAGATTTTCAATTAAAGCAGAAACAGCACAGAGGGAAACCTGCTCAGAGCAGGGCAAAACCAAGTTGATGGTAGCAAACCCTTACATTAACAGACTTAAGAAGGAAAGTAAGGCCAGAACAGGGGATCACCGGGAAAGGCAGCTTATCAGAAAAGTCATACTCCGTTTTCTTTCTTTTATTGCCTCTCTGAATACAGTTGGCCACTTGACAGTTTTGAATATAAACATTTTAGAAATACGTTTTAGAAATGATGCCTCCTATAAACAAGCAACCACAGTGGTTATCTAGGGGGCTGCTTTTCAGTGTTTTATTCTTTCTAATTTTTAAACTAGGTAGACATTTCACCAATTCAACATTTTAAGTGATATCTTCTAAATTGAATCAGAAGGACTATTTTCCTTGGTGTGATATGTAGGTTCTAAGGCAAGGCTGCTTTTCATTTTTACAGTTATTTCCTTCCTAACACAGAGAGCACATTGATCAACAGCCATCGTTCGCTTGTAGAGCTTAGCTACCGAAGAAGAAGAAGAAGAAGAAAAAGTCAAGCCCCACATCTCTAATTCCCCCCACTTAGGGAATTCCCTGGCGGTCCAGTGCTTAGGACTCGGTGCTTTCACGGCCAGGGCCACGCGGCGCGGCCAAAGAAACAAAACAAACAAACATCCACGTTTATCGAAAACCATATTGTGGAGTCCTGTGGATTTTCTTACATTTGAAAATCTTTTTTAATTGGATTCTAGGCATGATGGTTTTTTGAGGTTTTGGGATGCCATCTTCTTGGATGCTGAAGATGATTCTAATCTAAGTTCTAGGATAAATCCAAAAACCTTCCTGATACATTTTAAGCTTCCTTTCTGCTTATTATATAAGCTATATTCATTGAAATATATATTTCTCCTAGGCTTAATACCTCTTACTTGCTGGGTAAAAATATGAAGGAGCACAATAATGAAACTCTTTTACACTTATTATTTTGCTGTCTGCTTCGTACCGGTTTTCATTGAAATACTTGTCTATATGTGTTGTGGCTACCTATACATGCACATTTATTGCATTCTGTTGCTTGTTATGCATTTTTTACTGACATACCTTCTCTGTCTGTATGCATTGGCTAGGAATTCATTCACCTCTATCACCTCCATCGTGTCTTCTGGTTAATAGTATTCACTAAAATAGAGTGGGCAAAATTCACTTTCATAATATTGCATGGATGGTACAGAATGCCATTTGTTAGTAAATTCATTAGGCTTCGATACTTGCCACATACCCCAGTTTTCATTAATATCTATGGATTTCTTTTTCGTTAACGTAATATGCTTGTCATGATTTTTCTTTGTCTTTCTAGAACTTATTGTATCTTCCTCCATATAAATCATACGCAACAGATCAGCTTATTCATCTATTAATTATTACTGCTATTATTATTGGTGGTGGTGTTATAACCACTTTATAGGTGAGGAATCTGAAGTAATCAGATAACTTTTCCCTTTCCAAAAGCACTTAAGAAATCCACTTTCGGGTAATCATTTTGAGGTAGGATGAGAAACCGGGCTTGAAGAGGGCAAAAATGACTCTTTCAATTCACCAGTTGGACTGAGCTGTACGTCACCTCTAGGTAATAGCGTGGGAACTGCACAAGCAAAGGGAGACACCGAAGACGACAATGGTAATAGCCGTACTGTTTTCTAATGGACAAAAAAAATGCCTATATTATAAGTTCTATTTCTCCTGCTTTCTGGCAGTATCATGCTCAGAGTGGAGTCCTGGCAAGGAAGTCAGGATACTTAGGTTCTGAAACCTGGTAATGATACTAACATAATGAGAGAACTTGAACAAGTCAACCCGACCTCTCTGAGCCTCAGTTTCCTTACTCACGAAATGAGACTGAGAACATCGAAGTTCTCTAAGGGCCTCCTAGTTCTAAAATGCTTCCAGTCTAGGAAATAGCATAGAAGTCAATACGAGTGCAGGCTGAAGGGAAAGACAGGGCAGGGAGAAGGTTGCTTCCAGCCTAGAGAACAATCTCTGAACCACACCACTTGGCTCTTCTGCCCGTCTGTGCCCAAGATGGGAGCACAGGCAGTTAATAGAGAAGAGTGGAAAACTGCTCAGTCCTTACAGCCATCATCAACTGTCTGATTTTGGGTTTCTCAGGAAGTAGTGATAGTAGAGGTGTCCTGATAGCAAGAACCTTCAGATGATGCCGTTCCTCAAACGTAGTGAGAATTTCTCAACCTCCCTGAGTTTTTCATGACCCTCTTGTTCTTACAGAAAATTTCCAACATCCATCTCTACTTGGAACTCTAAATTCTCTGCAGCATTCTCCTCCTGTGGTGAGCAATGCAACTTCCCTAACACGAAGTGTCTGCAACTTCTCCAGAGTCTCTGCCCCTGCCGTCAGTGCGGCATCGGCTACTGGTACCCCTTTCCAGACACTCATGGGTAGTGCCTACCTTTACCAACATTCTAGCACGACTATGTTATCTGGAGTTACTGA
Source organism: Balaenoptera borealis (assembly GCF_965194805.1). Taxonomy (NCBI): domain Eukaryota; kingdom Metazoa; phylum Chordata; class Mammalia; order Artiodactyla; family Balaenopteridae; genus Balaenoptera; species Balaenoptera borealis. The sequence goes on along the minus strand of NW_028123008.1, from coordinate 171,208 downwards.
CCACAGCCAGATCTCCACTTCAGCTGCTTCCTATCCAGGTGTTCTTGAGTGGGACATCACAGCAAGCACTGAAAAGAATTCTTCTTCACTCGGAGACTTTACTCTGGCACTCACTGACCGCCACACAGCTGCCTCCTCCATGTTTCTGGCAGCCCAGTATGATAAAACTTCAGACGCCAAGAACATGGTCCCTCTACATCCATCGCTTTCTGCCAGCCTTGCTCAGGGAACACCATCTCAGATTCCAAATCAGGGGCAGAGCCGCCTGCCACTTCCCTGCCAGGAAGGGAGCCAGGTATATTACTATAACCAAGGCACACTGGGGTCTTTACTGTATGGAGAACTTGGCTCCTGCCCGCAATCCTACGGCTCGGCGTCATACACAGGAAGTCGGGCCTCTGGGCAACCAGAAATGGGAATGGGACCGAAGGAGATTCAGCCCACAAATATCCGACCACCAGCTTCCACCTCTGCAGTCTGCCACCCTGTGTCTGCTCAACGCATCACAGAAACAAGTTTTCAAGGTGAGTATAACAAACGCCAGAGAAAGTTGAAGAATGAGGTCGGCATTCAAAAATGGGGTCAAATCGACAGCTGGGAAGGGGTGTAGAGGCAGGTAGAATTCAGATCCTGAGCCTTTAATAACCACTACCTTCGCTCAGTGCCCTCTGTTTTTAGACTCTCTATGAGAACACCTAGGGCTTCCCTGGTGGCGCCGTGGTTAAGAATCCGCCTGCCAATGCAATGCGGGGGACACGGGTTCGAGCCCTGGTCTGCGAAGATCCCACATGCCGTGCAGCAACTAAGCGCATGTGCCACAACGACGGAGCCTGCATTCTAGAGCCCGTGAGCCTCAACTACCGAAGCCCACGTGCCTACAGCCCATGCTCCGCAACAAGAGAAGCCACCGCGATGAGAAGCCCGCACACCGCAACCGAGAGTAGCCCCCGCTAGCCGCCAACTAGAGAAAGCCCGTGCACAGCAATGAGAGACCCAGTGCAGCCAAAAACATAAATACGTAGAATAAATAAGTTCAAACAGTAAATAAATACATAAACATAAATTACAAAAAAAAAAGAACACCTAATGCAGGTGGGACGGTGGGAGGGCCACTGTAGAGGTCATCTATGCTACATGTACAAGAACCCCGAGAGCACACCAATCGGTACCACACTTTTCACTGCTGTAGCCGATCGTTCCCCCTGTACTGCCACACTGTAGCACTCCCTTCCCTCATCTACTGCTATAGTCTCTTCGGAAGGTGTTTCAGAACTCTTGTTATGAGAGTGCCAGTTGAACTGTCCTCACTTCCTTCATTTATACCAGGATTGAAGACCTTGTGGTCCGAGATCCTGTCCAGAGAGCAAGCAGGCTAAGACTCTGTCTTTGTTGATGTATTTCATCAGCAAGGGCTCTACCCCCTCTCCTAGTTCATGGTGTGACGTGTTCTTGGCCTCTCGGGAAAGTGGGGAGAATGGAAAGGACCCTATATGAGAATGCTAGGCTTTGTAAAACATTTCAGGTTTTTAAAAATAAGACTCATTTTGTATTGGACTTATAAACAGTCCTATGAAATACAAAGCGAGCCGAGAATCAGCGACAGGAAAGGCTCACCAGTAAGAATTACAACAGTCACCGCTTACCTCGTAGCATAGGGCACTGTCCGTGATCCTTAAGAAGAGTTAGTAGAAATGCCTTGCCCATCTTGCCCCTGAACCCCTTGAAAGGTACACGACTGCTGTGTTGGTGTTTAGGGGGAGCATCTCACTTACCAGGGACTGACTTCTCCCTTGATCCCTTTGTAGGGATGGAGACCTCCCCCCTGGTGATGAAAAATTCCCTGGGATTGCAACCTCCAAGCCAGACGTTTTGTGTGACACAAAGTCAAGAACTCCCCAAGTCCTGCAGTAGCAGAAACAGCCACATACTTGAGAGTAACCCACCATCTGAACTTGGGGACATTTCAGTGACAGCTCCAGTCCAGAGTGCCAGGCGTCTCCTGGCCCTGCCTCCAGCTCCAAGCCAGGGACAAATAGAGAGTAAGCACGTGGATGATATCAAAACCAAGCTTTCAAAGCCTCTGGATGCCTACCAGATCCCAACAGAGAACCAAGATCCTCCACTACTCCCTTTAGGAATCCCTGATATTCACCAGCCGCTGGCCTGCACCGATCCCCTCAGCCAAGAGGAGCAGCCTGGTTCTGAAAATGCTGATCTGGGAGAGAACAGCCGGAGTCGTCAGGACCTAGGGACACTTGAAAATGGGATTGAACCTAGCAGTGGTCTTGCAGACATTACTACACTGGCGGAGGATATTCACCTTCCCCAGCTCTTTAATCCTTTGAAAGATCTTGATCAATCCCAAGGTCCCAACGTGATCAAAGCTAAAGACACCAGAGCCATTAAGGTGAATCAGGTGCAGGAAAAGCCAAGTGTCATAAAGGTTCCCTCTGATCAACCCAGGAAGAACAAACAGAAAGCCTCTGAGCCTACCAGTGGCGCTCCCAAGGCCAAAATCCAGCCAAAGAATCCAGAGTGCCTGTTAGGGGGAGAAGTGGTTATATGCCACGCTGCAGTCAGTGACAGGGCTCCTGTGAACACGGCCAAGCACTCTCAAGGCAAACCTCAGAAAGCTGCATCCAGAAAGATCAGCAAAACTAAGAGCCACGGGCAGGAAAAGACCAAAAGGACCAGAGGGAGAAACAAGGCTGAGGAGAACAAGCAGTCAGGGAACAAAGTCAAGGCAGAAGAGAAGCCAGCAATCCCCCACACGAAGCGAAAGGAACACCAAACTGAGCTTCTCCAACAGAGCTTTCAAAAGCCTCGAACCTCCCTTGGCGTGCGCATGCTGGAGTCTGTGAAGGTTCTTCATGCGCTGGGGAAGAAGAATGAGACGAAAACTGGGCTCTCTTCCTGTCGGCTCTTGGGAAAGTCAAGCAACCCCAAAGACCCCCAGCCACCCCCAGCTATCCAGCCATGGCGGCATACCCCACGTGAGGGGAAGGGTCCTGAGAAAACGCAAGTCCAAGCCCAGAAACCAGACAGCAGTGCTGAAACAGAGTGTCCGTCTCCAGCCCAGTATGAGCGGCCTCCTCCTGGGAAGGTCAAGTTGATACCTCTGCCTTTTTCTGCCTGGGACAAGCCTCAAGCTCGACCCGCTCCTCGGAGGCCACAGTCTCTGGCCTCACATCGGCCTGCTGGGGCTTACCGTGCCCAGCCTGGTTCTACTGACTCAGCTCAACCTGCTGCAGCCAATTCATCCCAGCCAGCTCCTGCCTCTTTGCCAGGCCCCGCCAAACCAGCTCAGCCAACTGTGACCAACCCAACCCAACCGGCTTGGCCCAACCATACCCAGCCTCGTGTCCCTCAGTCTGCTGCTCCTAGGCCTGCACCCTCCAAAACTTCATCTGGCGCTCCTCTCCAGCGGGAGCCTGTTCCCCCTGCTGTGAATAAGCGCCAGTCCCCACCCAAGCTCCAAACCCACTTTCTACTCCAAGACTTCAGCAAGCAACGAGTTCCATGGAGGGAACCCAACGTGCCTGAGCCAGTCATGTCAAAGCCCATCGAACAAGAGCAGAGGCCAGAGCGAGAGGCCATGAAGAGGCGGGCTCAACAACAACGGGAGAATGCTGCCAGATACACCTCTTCGGGCAAGCTGCAATTTTTCACCGAGAGGGAAAACGAAATGGAAATTGCCGACTACTACGGATACGTCAAGTGAGAGCTGCTAGGATTCTTGGTGCCACCTTGGCTACCAGCTGTTCTTCCATACACAGGTAAGACAGGTATAGAACTGAATAAGTAAATGGAATACAATTAATAGACGAGTAACAAACCTTTCGAATTTTCAGATGCTGCTAACTGGGGCGTGAGAAAGGAAGGACTGAAAGTTGGATGGGAGAATGAAGGAAAGGGGTAAAAACTGAGCAAAGAGGAAGGAACTTGGCCCAGGGCTAGGAAGGCCAAAAGAGACGTATGGATTTAGGAAAGGAAGCAGGAGCGAGGATGAAATGGCAGAAGTAAAAAGCAGGGTCAGAGGTCTGGGTTGAAAGAACACAATTGGAGTAGAGTTGAAGGTGACAGAAGATGAGTCTAGGTTTACTAGGAGAAATAGAAAAAGTCTCTCGGGGACGCTGGCCTTAAGTCTCACAACCACCAGATAGGTATTTCAGAAAACAAGAGGTTCAGGACACATCTCTGAAAGGTCTGAGTTGCCTTATTCAGGTGTGACTGTAGTGGGGGAATAGGGAAATCTACCAGAGAAGTGGCTAGGGCTCAGAGTTATCCTAGGGGCAGCTGACGACAGGGGCAGAGCCAAGGGAACTGCTGGATCAGGAGGCCCACGAACAAAGCAGGGGCATAGCCGCCTGTCACTTCCCTGCCAGGAAGGAAGCCAGGTATATTACTGTAACCAAGGCACACTGGGGTCTTTACTGTATGGAGAACTTGGCTCCTGCCCGCAATCCTACGGCTCGGCGTCACACACAGGAAGTAGGGCCTCTGGGCAACCAGAAATGGGAATGGGACTGAAGGAGATTCAGCCCACAAATATCCGACCACCAGCTTCCACCTCTGCAGTCTGCCACCCTGTGTCTGCTCAACGCATCACAGAAACAAGTTTTCAAGGTGAGTATACAGACGGCAGAGAAAAGTTGAACAATGAGGTCAGCATTCAAAAATGGGGTCAAATCGACAGCTGGGAAGGGGTGTAGAGACAGGTAGAATTTAGATCCTGAGCCTTTAATAACCACTACCTTCTCTCAGTGCTCTCTGTTTTTAGACTCTATATGAGAACACCTAGGGCTTCCCTGGTGGCGCCTGCCAATGCAGGGGACACGGGTTCGAGCCCTGGTCTGCGAAGATCCCACATGCCGTGCAGCAACTAAGCGCATGTGCCACGACGACGGAGCCTGCATTCTAGAGCCCGTGAGCCTCAACTACCGAAGCCCACGTGCCTACAGCCCATGCTCCGCAACAAGAGAAGCCACCGCGATGAGATGCCCGCACACCGCAACCGAGAGTAGCCCCCGCTAGCCGCCAACTAGAGAAAGCCCGTGCACAGCAATGAGAGACCCAGTGCAGCCAAAAACATAAATACGTAGAATAAATAAGTTCAAACAGTAAATAAATACATAAACATAAATTACAAAAAAAAAGAACACCTAATGCAGGTGGGAAGGTGGGAGGGCCACCGTAGAGGTCATCTATGCTACATGTACAAGAACCCCGAGAGCACACCAATCGGTACCACACTTTTCACTGCTGTAGCCGATCGTTCCCCCTGTACTGCCACACTGTAGCACTCCCTTCCCTCATCTACTGCTATAGTCTCTTCGGAAGGTGTTTCCGAACTCTTGTTATGAGAGTGCCAGTTGAACTGTCCTCACTTCCTTCATTTATACCAGGATTGAAGACCTTGTGGTCCGAGATCCTGTCCAGAGAGCAAGCAGGCTAAGGCTCTGTCTTTGTTGATGTATTTCATCAGAAAGGGCTCTACCCCCTCTCCTAGTTCATGGTGTGACGTGTTCTTGGCCTCTCGGGAAAGTGGGGAGAATGGAAAGGACCCTATATGAGAATGCTAGGCTCTGTAAAACATTTCAGGTTTTTAAAAATAAGACTCATTTTGTATTGGACTGACAACAGTCCTATGAAATACAAAGAAAGCCGAGAATCAGTGACAGGAAAGGATCACCAGTAAGAACTACAGCAGTCACCGCTTACCTCGTAGCATAGGGCACTGTCCGTGATCCTTAAGAAGAGTTAGTAGAAATGCCTTGCCCATCTTGCCCCTGAACCCCTTGAAAGGTACACGACTGCTGTGTTGGTGTTTAGGGGGAGCATCTCACTTACCAGGGACTGACTTCTCCCTTGATTCCTCTGTAGTGATGGAGACTTCCCCGCTGATGAAAAATTCCCTGGGATTGCAACCTCCAAGCCAGACAGCTTTCCTATGGAATGACAGAGAACTTGTCAAGGTGAAACACCAGTCTGCGGGAGAAAGGGAGGAAGAGAATGATGGAAATCGTTTCTGGGAAACTATTTTTACATTATGTGTTGTTTGTTCCCGGTAAATAAACTGAAATCTTCTTAACAGTACAACAAAATCTAAACCACTAAAGCCAACAATACAGGAGTATAACGTTCGACAAAAATTTCTTTGGCTGCGCAGCATGTGGGATCTTAGCTCCCCAACCAGGGATTGAACCCACGCCTGCTGCATTGGAAGCGCAGAGTCTTCACCACGGGACCACCGGGGAAGTCCCAGGACTATCACTTTTAAAGGAGAAGGTACAAACCCCTCGGTTCTATGAACTGGAGATTTTTAGTAAGAAGTCAATATATTTGTTGTTAGGCACATTTTATGTTAGGCTGTCTCCCTGCACAGGATGCAGGCGCCTTGAGAATGGAAGTCATATCCCTCTATAGTACGTCCCTCTTCTTTCTGCTTTGCAGTTTGCTGCTCCACTTGTTCAACCCCACCTAGTAATAACCTATACTTCCCTTGTTCCTGTTTTCCCATCTGGAAAACAGACAAAAGGCAACCAAACAACGCAAAGGTCTCAACAAATAAGGGATATCCAAAACCAGAGATGGCCAGAACTTCTGTACCCCTGATGAAATAGTCCTCATACAAAACCTGATAATCAAATTCCTTAATGCTAGGAATCACAGTGAAAAATAGTATCTGAACTGACTTCTGTCAGATGAGTGAGAACTAAGGTTAATTCAGTGTATCTGAAGCATAGAAAGTGAGGGCAAAAGTGGCACAAGATGGGGCTAGAGAAGCAGAGAGGATTCTAGACCACGCAGAGTCTTAAAGGCCAACAGTGTGTTTTCTATTCTCAAAACAATGCTTGTGAGCGATGTTTATGAGCAACGTTCCAACTTGCTTTGAAGGTTTCTTGTGTGAAGAGTGGATTGGAAGGAAACAAGATATATGGACACCAGTTAGGACCTAATCGCAACAGACAGGCAAGTTCAGTATTAGGAAGTTGAGGAAGAGCTGGCTGACAGATTCCAAAGAAATTCAGGAGATGAACTGAAGCGGGCTTAATGGGGTAGGAGATGGAGGAAAGGAAGGTCTTAGGGAATTCAAGGGTTTACTGCACACATGAGCAAAGTCTCAAAATTAATCATTTGAACGTACAGAGGCGGATCTCCCAAATGACACCGGTTAGGAAGCAACGGTACGCCCTTTAGAATTCCTAGAGACAACACAAATCAACTGTTTCGATGGAAAATTCGGCGGGACTCTTGATTTCCATGGGAATACAGAGAAAAGAGACACTGATCTGGCTTGCAGGTATATTTAGGAAGTTGTTAGCCGGACATCACCTACTAGTATCATGTAAGTAGGCCGTCCGAAGTAGGAAGCTTAGGGGAAAAACCTGGAGGAAAACTTAAAAGCTTAAGCCACACCTCTACACTACACCACCTTTCACAATTTCTTCTCAGATAAGCATCATCCCCATCAGTGAAGAAACTCGTTCGTACCTCATAATAGGAAAAACAGGCCTAAAGATTCAATGTGTGTCTTGGGAGGTCCCATCTATGCGATATCTTCCTGGGACCAGAAAAGGCCCCAGGAAGATCCATCTCTGCACCCCTGAAAGCTTACCACCAAGGAAAATGACTAGGTCCATAGATTGCCTCCCTCAAACCAGCTTACCTCACACATAGATCATTAGCAACTCCGCCCTTACTCACATTATCACAGTCACAAGAGTGGTTAGGGAGAAAAGCACTAACCAGGGGAACTAAAACAGAGGCAATCCAGGCCAAGCTGGGCTGGTGGCAGATATCTTGCTCCTTACGCTCGGGTGCATAATGCGACTCACCACAGTGCCTTTTTCACAGACCCTTTTGAACGTTTCTCCACAGAATCCAACAGCTCAAGTTAGTTCATGACGCTTCAAGGTCAACAATCGTCAAGAGAAAAACATGCAATATGTCTTACAATGTTGGATTCCTTACAAACAGGACAAGGAGATAACCATGTAGACAAAACCAGAGCATTTGAAAACATCTGTATTCTACAAACACACCAGTGAATGCTATAAATAAGGTACTATGACATAAAACAAAATGAAAACTAGATGTGAGACTCTTCTCTTCAGTGTACAGACTTCATGGCAGTTGCTGCACACTATCTAGCTACTTAGATCTTTAACTCTCTGTTCTGTTAATACCAAATGAGGCCCAAGTGTGTCAACCTGTTTCCCACAGAAACCAAAAAGTCTACATGCATCTCTTTTCTCCTGTGCCCTTTCACCTTACCTGCTCCCAATTCTCCACCAACGTCCTCCTCTTTCTCTAATTATTCTCCTCTTCATTTTGCTTGGCCTTGCCCCCAAGCATGCAAGACAGAGAGTCCTAGAGGTCCAAGATTCTAGAGTGGCTGTTTGCAAGGCGGAGGAGATTACAGTAACTGCCACACTGTATATACTTCTGTGCAAAGAAAAAGGGACAGTGTTCAGAATGTCTCTCACATATAACAAGAGCTGGAGATGGCAGGATACCTGTGTGGCCCAAGGAACTAGAGCTAGCAAATTATGGGCCAAACAATTGCAACCAAAGGCTGGAAGAGGAAAGGTCTGCAACCAGCTCTGTCTCCTAGCTCTCTGGTATTTGCTGCCAACGGGCAGAGTCTATTTCGTGAAGCATCAAGCACTGAAAAGAAGACTCCTGCTGCTGGAAGTTGACAGGAAGTAACGTCCAATGCAAGATCAAGGCTTGTCCTCGAAGCAATGCCCATAATGGAAGAAAAAAAAAAAAGAGAAAGCGGAAGAGAAACGTTAAGTCGCAAGTCCAACCTGGCCCCCAGCCTAGCCCAGCCCAAGGAAGGTAGGAGTCAAGGAGAAGAAACTAAAAGAGAAGAGCCTTGGACCACAACATTCTCCACAAGGTACACTCAAGAAACTTCACCCTACTCTTGAACCAAGTTACAAAGAGAGCTTCTTAATCCCTACTTTGGCTCCTTAAAAGCTGCTATCAGTTCACTCATTAGACACATCTGATTTCAGAACAACTGTAATAGTTCAAACTAGATGGCTCTTTCCTTCCTAAGGATTATTAATTAAATAAGATCTATATAGCTCTAAGTATATGATACATAAAATAGAATACTCTGTAGAATATAAGTAACTCTTAGTTCAGTGTATTAATGAACGTCTGTAAGAAATGTGGCAATGATTTCCCTAATGGAAGAGCCTGGGGGAGGTAAATCTGTCTTCTAGGATTTCCTCCTCCCCAGAGCTCAGAAACTCAGGTGTTGTTTTAGCTCTCCTACACTCTCTTCACCCAAGCCCGCCTTCCTGTTGGGGATCGGACCTCCCTATTGGCTCTCTCATACCTTTCAACTGCCTGCTTTGTGACATCACTCTCCTCCCAAACCTACTACCACTTGGTAGAGCCTTGGGGTTTCCGTGGAGCTGTTTGGACCAGTAACCAGTGACCTCTGTACTGGACACGTGCGCCGTTCAGCTGCAGCCACTCAGACATCCTCTAGTGTTGTCTCCTCATCCCTTGTACCTGCAGTGGATGCTTCCTCTTCTCTGACCATGTCAGGTAAGAAAAGAAACTTTGGAAAGTTTTGCGTTCGATTTCTTTTGCCCCTAAATTGAGTAGGAGATTCAAAATAGCATGGAATAATGAGGGAAAGTATTGAACTACAAGTCTGGAGACCTAATTTCACTTTTGACTTTGACGTTTACTATCTGTGTGACTTTGGACAAATCACTGGCTGTCTCACAAAGCCTGTTGCTTTCCTTAACTGTTACGTTAGGATACCACATTGGGTTGATCACTCTGATCCCCTTCTTTTCCAGTATTGAGCCTTAAAGGGTACCCATGTAGAAAACGAAATCAGACACTTCTCAAGAGTGTTTCAACAGAAACACAGAAAAGCCAGGGGACATAGAAAACTAGCAATATATACCAAGATGTTTCATCTCTAATGGTCTCCCTCCACTAGGATTTCGACTAGTTGAAAAGAGAGAATAGGGAGAGAGGATGGAGAGTACTGGGCTCTACAGGGAGGCACAGAGTCGAGCGTAAGGAAGTTTAGGACGGTTTTCATTAGCACAGGCCAACAGGCACCAAGAGATGGGAGAAAATGTAAGAATGAAGAGGGAAAGCATAGAGGAGCTCTCAAGAAAAACGGAGTTTGCAATGGAATGCTGATGGGAACCAAAGATTTTCAATTAAAGCAGAAACAGCACAGAGGGAAACCTGCTCAGAGCAGGGCAAAACCAAGTTGATGGTAGCAAACCCTTACATTAACAGACTTAAGAAGGAAAGTAAGGCCAGAACAGGGGATCACCGGGAAAGGCAGCTTATCAGAAAAGTCATACTCCGTTTTCTTTCTTTTATTGCCTCTCTGAATACAGTTGGCCACTTGACAGTTTTGAATATAAACATTTTAGAAATACGTTTTAGAAATGATGCCTCCTATAAACAAGCAACCACAGTGGTTATCTAGGGGGCTGCTTTTCAGTGTTTTATTCTTTCTAATTTTTAAACTAGGTAGACATTTCACCAATTCAACATTTTAAGTGATATCTTCTAAATTGAATCAGAAGGACTATTTTCCTTGGTGTGATATGTAGGTTCTAAGGCAAGGCTGCTTTTCATTTTTACAGTTATTTCCTTCCTAACACAGAGAGCACATTGATCAACAGCCATCGTTCGCTTGTAGAGCTTAGCTACCGAAGAAGAAGAAGAAGAAGAAAAAGTCAAGCCCCACATCTCTAATTCCCCCCACTTAGGGAATTCCCTGGCGGTCCAGTGCTTAGGACTCGGTGCTTTCACGGCCAGGGCCACGCGGCGCGGCCAAAGAAACAAAACAAACAAACATCCACGTTTATCGAAAACCATATTGTGGAGTCCTGTGGATTTTCTTACATTTGAAAATCTTTTTTAATTGGATTCTAGGCATGATGGTTTTTTGAGGTTTTGGGATGCCATCTTCTTGGATGCTGAAGATGATTCTAATCTAAGTTCTAGGATAAATCCAAAAACCTTCCTGATACATTTTAAGCTTCCTTTCTGCTTATTATATAAGCTATATTCATTGAAATATATATTTCTCCTAGGCTTAATACCTCTTACTTGCTGGGTAAAAATATGAAGGAGCACAATAATGAAACTCTTTTACACTTATTATTTTGCTGTCTGCTTCGTACCGGTTTTCATTGAAATACTTGTCTATATGTGTTGTGGCTACCTATACATGCACATTTATTGCATTCTGTTGCTTGTTATGCATTTTTTACTGACATACCTTCTCTGTCTGTATGCATTGGCTAGGAATTCATTCACCTCTATCACCTCCATCGTGTCTTCTGGTTAATAGTATTCACTAAAATAGAGTGGGCAAAATTCACTTTCATAATATTGCATGGATGGTACAGAATGCCATTTGTTAGTAAATTCATTAGGCTTCGATACTTGCCACATACCCCAGTTTTCATTAATATCTATGGATTTCTTTTTCGTTAACGTAATATGCTTGTCATGATTTTTCTTTGTCTTTCTAGAACTTATTGTATCTTCCTCCATATAAATCATACGCAACAGATCAGCTTATTCATCTATTAATTATTACTGCTATTATTATTGGTGGTGGTGTTATAACCACTTTATAGGTGAGGAATCTGAAGTAATCAGATAACTTTTCCCTTTCCAAAAGCACTTAAGAAATCCACTTTCGGGTAATCATTTTGAGGTAGGATGAGAAACCGGGCTTGAAGAGGGCAAAAATGACTCTTTCAATTCACCAGTTGGACTGAGCTGTACGTCACCTCTAGGTAATAGCGTGGGAACTGCACAAGCAAAGGGAGACACCGAAGACGACAATGGTAATAGCCGTACTGTTTTCTAATGGACAAAAAAAATGCCTATATTATAAGTTCTATTTCTCCTGCTTTCTGGCAGTATCATGCTCAGAGTGGAGTCCTGGCAAGGAAGTCAGGATACTTAGGTTCTGAAACCTGGTAATGATACTAACATAATGAGAGAACTTGAACAAGTCAACCCGACCTCTCTGAGCCTCAGTTTCCTTACTCACGAAATGAGACTGAGAACATCGAAGTTCTCTAAGGGCCTCCTAGTTCTAAAATGCTTCCAGTCTAGGAAATAGCATAGAAGTCAATACGAGTGCAGGCTGAAGGGAAAGACAGGGCAGGGAGAAGGTTGCTTCCAGCCTAGAGAACAATCTCTGAACCACACCACTTGGCTCTTCTGCCCGTCTGTGCCCAAGATGGGAGCACAGGCAGTTAATAGAGAAGAGTGGAAAACTGCTCAGTCCTTACAGCCATCATCAACTGTCTGATTTTGGGTTTCTCAGGAAGTAGTGATAGTAGAGGTGTCCTGATAGCAAGAACCTTCAGATGATGCCGTTCCTCAAACGTAGTGAGAATTTCTCAACCTCCCTGAGTTTTTCATGACCCTCTTGTTCTTACAGAAAATTTCCAACATCCATCTCTACTTGGAACTCTAAATTCTCTGCAGCATTCTCCTCCTGTGGTGAGCAATGCAACTTCCCTAACACGAAGTGTCTGCAACTTCTCCAGAGTCTCTGCCCCTGCCGTCAGTGCGGCATCGGCTACTGGTACCCCTTTCCAGACACTCATGGGTAGTGCCTACCTTTACCAACATTCTAGCACGACTATGTTATCTGGAGTTACTGACCACAGCCAGATCTCCACTTCAGCTGCTTCCTATCCAGGTGTTCTTGAGTGGGACATCACAGCAAGCACTGAAAAGAATTCTTCTTCACTCGGAGACTTTACTCTGGCACTCACTGACCGCCACACAGCTGCCTCCTCCATGTTTCTGGCAGCCCAGTATGATAAAACTTCAGACGCCAAGAACATGGTCCCTCTACATCCATCGCTTTCTGCCAGCCTTGCTCAGGGAACACCATCTCAGATTCCAAATCAGGGGCAGAGCCGCCTGCCACTTCCCTGCCAGGAAGGGAGCCAGGTATATTACTATAACCAAGGCACACTGGGGTCTTTACTGTATGGAGAACTTGGCTCCTGCCCGCAATCCTACGGCTCGGCGTCATACACAGGAAGTCGGGCCTCTGGGCAACCAGAAATGGGAATGGGACCGAAGGAGATTCAGCCCACAAATATCCGACCACCAGCTTCCACCTCTGCAGTCTGCCACCCTGTGTCTGCTCAACGCATCACAGAAACAAGTTTTCAAGGTGAGTATAACAAACGCCAGAGAAAGTTGAAGAATGAGGTCGGCATTCAAAAATGGGGTCAAATCGACAGCTGGGAAGGGGTGTAGAGGCAGGTAGAATTCAGATCCTGAGCCTTTAATAACCACTACCTTCGCTCAGTGCCCTCTGTTTTTAGACTCTCTATGAGAACACCTAGGGCTTCCCTGGTGGCGCCGTGGTTAAGAATCCGCCTGCCAATGCAATGCGGGGGACACGGGTTCGAGCCCTGGTCTGCGAAGATCCCACATGCCGTGCAGCAACTAAGCGCATGTGCCACAACGACGGAGCCTGCATTCTAGAGCCCGTGAGCCTCAACTACCGAAGCCCACGTGCCTACAGCCCATGCTCCGCAACAAGAGAAGCCACCGCGATGAGAAGCCCGCACACCGCAACCGAGAGTAGCCCCCGCTAGCCGCCAACTAGAGAAAGCCCGTGCACAGCAATGAGAGACCCAGTGCAGCCAAAAACATAAATACGTAGAATAAATAAGTTCAAACAGTAAATAAATACATAAACATAAATTACAAAAAAAAAAGAACACCTAATGCAGGTGGGACGGTGGGAGGGCCACTGTAGAGGTCATCTATGCTACATGTACAAGAACCCCGAGAGCACACCAATCGGTACCACACTTTTCACTGCTGTAGCCGATCGTTCCCCCTGTACTGCCACACTGTAGCACTCCCTTCCCTCATCTACTGCTATAGTCTCTTCGGAAGGTGTTTCAGAACTCTTGTTATGAGAGTGCCAGTTGAACTGTCCTCACTTCCTTCATTTATACCAGGATTGAAGACCTTGTGGTCCGAGATCCTGTCCAGAGAGCAAGCAGGCTAAGACTCTGTCTTTGTTGATGTATTTCATCAGCAAGGGCTCTACCCCCTCTCCTAGTTCATGGTGTGACGTGTTCTTGGCCTCTCGGGAAAGTGGGGAGAATGGAAAGGACCCTATATGAGAATGCTAGGCTTTGTAAAACATTTCAGGTTTTTAAAAATAAGACTCATTTTGTATTGGACTTATAAACAGTCCTATGAAATACAAAGCGAGCCGAGAATCAGCGACAGGAAAGGCTCACCAGTAAGAATTACAACAGTCACCGCTTACCTCGTAGCATAGGGCACTGTCCGTGATCCTTAAGAAGAGTTAGTAGAAATGCCTTGCCCATCTTGCCCCTGAACCCCTTGAAAGGTACACGACTGCTGTGTTGGTGTTTAGGGGGAGCATCTCACTTACCAGGGACTGACTTCTCCCTTGATCCCTTTGTAGGGATGGAGACCTCCCCCCTGGTGATGAAAAATTCCCTGGGATTGCAACCTCCAAGCCAGACGTTTTGTGTGACACAAAGTCAAGAACTCCCCAAGTCCTGCAGTAGCAGAAACAGCCACATACTTGAGAGTAACCCACCATCTGAACTTGGGGACATTTCAGTGACAGCTCCAGTCCAGAGTGCCAGGCGTCTCCTGGCCCTGCCTCCAGCTCCAAGCCAGGGACAAATAGAGAGTAAGCACGTGGATGATATCAAAACCAAGCTTTCAAAGCCTCTGGATGCCTACCAGATCCCAACAGAGAACCAAGATCCTCCACTACTCCCTTTAGGAATCCCTGATATTCACCAGCCGCTGGCCTGCACCGATCCCCTCAGCCAAGAGGAGCAGCCTGGTTCTGAAAATGCTGATCTGGGAGAGAACAGCCGGAGTCGTCAGGACCTAGGGACACTTGAAAATGGGATTGAACCTAGCAGTGGTCTTGCAGACATTACTACACTGGCGGAGGATATTCACCTTCCCCAGCTCTTTAATCCTTTGAAAGATCTTGATCAATCCCAAGGTCCCAACGTGATCAAAGCTAAAGACACCAGAGCCATTAAGGTGAATCCGGTGCAGGAAAAGCCAAGTGTCATAAAGGTTCCCTCTGATCAACCCAGGAAGAACAAACAGAAAGCCTCTGAGCCTATCAGTGGCGCTCCCAAGGCCAAAATCCAGCCAAAGAATCCAGAGTGCCTGTTAGGGGGAGAAGTGGTTATATGCCACGCTGCAGTCAGTGACAGGGCTCCTGTGAACACGGCCAAGCACTCTCAAGGCAAACCTCAGAAAGCTGCATCCAGAAAGATCAGCAAAACTAAGAGCCACGGGCAGGAAAAGACCAAAAGGACCAGAGGGAGAAACAAGGCTGAGGAGAACAAGCAGTCAGGGAACAAAGTCAAGGCAGAAGAGAAGCCAGCAATCCCCCACACGAAGCGAAAGGAACACCAAACTGAGCTTCTCCAACAGAGCTTTCAAAAGCCTCGAACCTCCCTTGGCGTGCGCATGCTGGAGTCTGTGAAGGTTCTTCATGCGCTGGGGAAGAAGAATGAGACGAAAACTGGGCTCTCTTCCTGTCGGCTCTTGGGAAAGTCAAGCAACCCCAAAGACCCCCAGCCACCCCCAGCTATCCAGCCATGGCGGCATACCCCACGTGAGGGGAAGGGTCCTGAGAAAACGCAAGTCCAAGCCCAGAAACCAGACAGCAGTGCTGAAACAGAGTGTCCGTCTCCAGCCCAGTATGAGCGGCCTCCTCCTGGGAAGGTCAAGTTGATACCTCTGCCTTTTTCTGCCTGGGACAAGCCTCAAGCTCGACCCGCTCCTCGGAGGCCACAGTCTCTGGCCTCACATCGGCCTGCTGGGGCTTACCGTGCCCAGCCTGGTTCTACTGACTCAGCTCAACCTGCTGCAGCCAATTCATCCCAGCCAGCTCCTGCCTCTTTGCCAGGCCCCGCCAAACCAGCTCAGCCAACTGTGACCAACCCAACCCAACCGGCTTGGCCCAACCATACCCAGCCTCGTGTCCCTCAGTCTGCTGCTCCTAGGCCTGCACCCTCCAAAACTTCATCTGGCGCTCCTCTCCAGCGGGAGCCTGTTCCCCCTGCTGTGAATAAGCGCCAGTCCCCACCCAAGCTCCAAACCCACTTTCTACTCCAAGACTTCAGCAAGCAACGAGTTCCATGGAGGGAACCCAACGTGCCTGAGCCAGTCATGTCAAAGCCCATCGAACAAGAGCAGAGGCCAGAGCGAGAGGCCATGAAGAGGCGGGCTCAACAACAACGGGAGAATGCTGCCAGATACACCTCTTCGGGCAAGCTGCAATTTTTCACCGAGAGGGAAAACGAAATGGAAATTGCCGACTACTACGGATACGTCAAGTGAGAGCTGCTAGGATTCTTGGTGCCACCTTGGCTACCAGCTGTTCTTCCATACACAGGTAAGACAGGTATAGAACTGAATAAGTAAATGGAATACAATTAATAGACGAGTAACAAACCTTTCGAATTTTCAGATGCTGCTAACTGGGGCGTGAGAAAGGAAGGACTGAAAGTTGGATGGGAGAATGAAGGAAAGGGGTAAAAACTGAGCAAAGAGGAAGGAACTTGGCCCAGGGCTAGGAAGGCCAAAAGAGACGTATGGATTTAGGAAAGGAAGCAGGAGCGAGGATGAAATGGCAGAAGTAAAAAGCAGGGTCAGAGGTCTGGGTTGAAAGAACACAATTGGAGTAGAGTTGAAGGTGACAGAAGATGAGTCTAGGTTTACTAGGAGAAATAGAAAAAGTCTCTCGGGGACGCTGGCCTTAAGTCTCACAACCACCAGATAGGTATTTCAGAAAACAAGAGGTTCAGGACACATCTCTGAAAGGTCTGAGTTGCCTTATTCAGGTGTGACTGTAGTGGGGGAATAGGGAAATCTACCAGAGAAGTGGCTAGGGCTCAGAGTTATCCTAGGGGCAGCTGACGACAGGGGCAGAGCCAAGGGAACTGCTGGATCAGGAGGCCCACGAACAAAGCAGGGGCATAGCCGCCTGTCACTTCCCTGCCAGGAAGGAAGCCAGGTATATTACTGTAACCAAGGCACACTGGGGTCTTTACTGTATGGAGAACTTGGCTCCTGCCCGCAATCCTACGGCTCGGCGTCACACACAGGAAGTAGGGCCTCTGGGCAACCAGAAATGGGAATGGGACTGAAGGAGATTCAGCCCACAAATATCCGACCACCAGCTTCCACCTCTGCAGTCTGCCACCCTGTGTCTGCTCAACGCATCACAGAAACAAGTTTTCAAGGTGAGTATACAGACGGCAGAGAAAAGTTGAACAATGAGGTCAGCATTCAAAAATGGGGTCAAATCGACAGCTGGGAAGGGGTGTAGAGACAGGTAGAATTTAGATCCTGAGCCTTTAATAACCACTACCTTCTCTCAGTGCTCTCTGTTTTTAGACTCTATATGAGAACACCTAGGGCTTCCCTGGTGGCGCCTGCCAATGCAGGGGACACGGGTTCGAGCCCTGGTCTGCGAAGATCCCACATGCCGTGCAGCAACTAAGCGCATGTGCCACGACGACGGAGCCTGCATTCTAGAGCCCGTGAGCCTCAACTACCGAAGCCCACGTGCCTACAGCCCATGCTCCGCAACAAGAGAAGCCACCGCGATGAGATGCCCGCACACCGCAACCGAGAGTAGCCCCCGCTAGCCGCCAACTAGAGAAAGCCCGTGCACAGCAATGAGAGACCCAGTGCAGCCAAAAACATAAATACGTAGAATAAATAAGTTCAAACAGTAAATAAATACATAAACATAAATTACAAAAAAAAAGAACACCTAATGCAGGTGGGAAGGTGGGAGGGCCACCGTAGAGGTCATCTATGCTACATGTACAAGAACCCCGAGAGCACACCAATCGGTACCACACTTTTCACTGCTGTAGCCGATCGTTCCCCCTGTACTGCCACACTGTAGCACTCCCTTCCCTCATCTACTGCTATAGTCTCTTCGGAAGGTGTTTCCGAACTCTTGTTATGAGAGTGCCAGTTGAACTGTCCTCACTTCCTTCATTTATACCAGGATTGAAGACCTTGTGGTCCGAGATCCTGTCCAGAGAGCAAGCAGGCTAAGGCTCTGTCTTTGTTGATGTATTTCATCAGCAAGGGCTCTACCCCCTCTCCTAGTTCATGGTGTGACGTGTTCTTGGCCTCTCGGGAAAGTGGGGAGAATGGAAAGGACCCTATATGAGAATGCTAGGCTCTGTAAAACATTTCAGGTTTTTAAAAATAAGACTCATTTTGTATTGGACTGACAACAGTCCTATGAAATACAAAGAAAGCCGAGAATCAGTGACAGGAAAGGATCACCAGTAAGAACTACAGCAGTCACCGCTTACCTCGTAGCATAGGGCACTGTCCGTGATCCTTAAGAAGAGTTAGTAGAAATGCCTTGCCCATCTTGCCCCTGAACCCCTTGAAAGGTACACGACTGCTGTGTTGGTGTTTAGGGGGAGCATCTCACTTACCAGGGACTGACTTCTCCCTTGATTCCTCTGTAGTGATGGAGACTTCCCCGCTGATGAAAAATTCCCTGGGATTGCAACCTCCAAGCCAGACAGCTTTCCTATGGAATGACAGAGAACTTGTCAAGGTGAAACACCAGTCTGCGGGAGAAAGGGAGGAAGAGAATGATGGAAATCGTTTCTGGGAAACTATTTTTACATTATGTGTTGTTTGTTCCCGGTAAATAAACTGAAATCTTCTTAACAGTACAACAAAATCTAAACCACTAAAGCCAACAATACAGGAGTATAACGTTCGACAAAAATTTCTTTGGCTGCGCAGCATGTGGGATCTTAGCTCCCCAACCAGGGATTGAACCCACGCCTGCTGCATTGGAAGCGCAGAGTCTTCACCACGGGACCACCGGGGAAGTCCCAGGACTATCACTTTTAAAGGAGAAGGTACAAACCCCTCGGTTCTATGAACTGGAGATTTTTAGTAAGAAGTCAATATATTTGTTGTTAGGCACATTTTATGTTAGGCTGTCTCCCTGCACAGGATGCAGGCGCCTTGAGAATGGAAGTCATATCCCTCTATAGTACGTCCCTCTTCTTTCTGCTTTGCAGTTTGCTGCTCCACTTGTTCAACCCCACCTAGTAATAACCTATACTTCCCTTGTTCCTGTTTTCCCATCTGGAAAACAGACAAAAGGCAACCAAACAACGCAAAGGTCTCAACAAATAAGGGATATCCAAAACCAGAGATGGCCAGAACTTCTGTACCCCTGATGAAATAGTCCTCATACAAAACCTGATAATCAAATTCCTTAATGCTAGGAATCACAGTGAAAAATAGTATCTGAACTGACTTCTGTCAGATGAGTGAGAACTAAGGTTAATTCAGTGTATCTGAAGCATAGAAAGTGAGGGCAAAAGTGGCACAAGATGGGGCTAGAGAAGCAGAGAGGATTCTAGACCACGCAGAGTCTTAAAGGCCAACAGTGTGTTTTCTATTCTCAAAACAATGCTTGTGAGCGATGTTTATGAGCAACGTTCCAACTTGCTTTGAAGGTTTCTTGTGTGAAGAGTGGATTGGAAGGAAACAAGATATATGGACACCAGTTAGGACCTAATCGCAACAGACAGGCAAGTTCAGTATTAGGAAGTTGAGGAAGAGCTGGCTGACAGATTCCAAAGAAATTCAGGAGATGAACTGAAGCGGGCTTAATGGGGTAGGAGATGGAGGAAAGGAAGGTCTTAGGGAATTCAAGGGTTTACTGCACACATGAGCAAAGTCTCAAAATTAATCATTTGAACGTACAGAGGCGGATCTCCCAAATGACACCGGTTAGGAAGCAACGGTACGCCCTTTAGAATTCCTAGAGACAACACAAATCAACTGTTTCGATGGAAAATTCGGCGGGACTCTTGATTTCCATGGGAATACAGAGAAAAGAGACACTGATCTGGCTTGCAGGTATATTTAGGAAGTTGTTAGCCGGACATCACCTACTAGTATCATGTAAGTAGGCCGTCCGAAGTAGGAAGCTTAGGGGAAAAACCTGGAGGAAAACTTAAAAGCTTAAGCCACACCTCTACACTACACCACCTTTCACAATTTCTTCTCAGATAAGCATCATCCCCATCAGTGAAGAAACTCGTTCGTACCTCATAATAGGAAAAACAGGCCTAAAGATTCAATGTGTGTCTTGGGAGGTCCCATCTATGCGATATCTTCCTGGGACCAGAAAAGGCCCCAGGAAGATCCATCTCTGCACCCCTGAAAGCTTACCACCAAGGAAAATGACTAGGTCCATAGATTGCCTCCCTCAAACCAGCTTACCTCACACATAGATCATTAGCAACTCCGCCCTTACTCACATTATCACAGTCACAAGAGTGGTTAGGGAGAAAAGCACTAACCAGGGGAACTAAAACAGAGGCAATCCAGGCCAAGCTGGGCTGGTGGCAGATATCTTGCTCCTTACGCTCGGGTGCATAATGCGACTCACCACAGTGCCTTTTTCACAGACCCTTTTGAACGTTTCTCCACAGAATCCAACAGCTCAAGTTAGTTCATGACGCTTCAAGGTCAACAATCGTCAAGAGAAAAACATGCAATATGTCTTACAATGTTGGATTCCTTACAAACAGGACAAGGAGATAACCATGTAGACAAAACCAGAGCATTTGAAAACATCTGTATTCTACAAACACACCAGTGAATGCTATAAATAAGGTACTATGACATAAAACAAAATGAAAACTAGATGTGAGACTCTTCTCTTCAGTGTACAGACTTCATGGCAGTTGCTGCACACTATCTAGCTACTTAGATCTTTAACTCTCTGTTCTGTTAATACCAAATGAGGCCCAAGTGTGTCAACCTGTTTCCCACAGAAACCAAAAAGTCTACATGCATCTCTTTTCTCCTGTGCCCTTTCACCTTACCTGCTCCCAATTCTCCACCAACGTCCTCCTCTTTCTCTAATTATTCTCCTCTTCATTTTGCTTGGCCTTGCCCCCAAGCATGCAAGACAGAGAGTCCTAGAGGTCCAAGATTCTAGAGTGGCTGTTTGCAAGGCGGAGGAGATTACAGTAACTGCCACACTGTATATACTTCTGTGCAAAGAAAAAGGGACAGTGTTCAGAATGTCTCTCACATATAACAAGAGCTGGAGATGGCAGGATACCTGTGTGGCCCAAGGAACTAGAGCTAGCAAATTATGGGCCAAACAATTGCAACCAAAGGCTGGAAGAGGAAAGGTCTGCAACCAGCTCTGTCTCCTAGCTCTCTGGTATTTGCTGCCAACGGGCAGAGTCTATTTCGTGAAGCATCAAGCACTGAAAAGAAGACTCCTGCTGCTGGAAGTTGACAGGAAGTAACGTCCAATGCAAGATCAAGGCTTGTCCTCGAAGCAATGCCCATAATGGAAGAAAAAAAAAAAAAGAGAAAGCGGAAGAGAAATGTTAAGTCGCAAGTCCAACCTGGCCCCCAGCCTAGCCCAGCCCAAGGAAGGTAGGAGTCAAGGAGAAGAAACTAAAAGAGAAGAGCCTTGGACCACAACATTCTCCACAAGGTACACTCAAGAAACTTCACCCTACTCTTGAACCAAGTTACAAAGAGAGCTTCTTAATCCCTACTTTGGCTCCTTAAAAGCTGCTATCAGTTCACTCATTAGACACATCTGATTTCAGAACAACTGTAATAGTTCAAACTAGATGGCTCTTTCCTTCCTAAGGATTATTAATTAAATAAGATCTATATAGCTCTAAGTATATGATACATAAAATAGAATACTCTGTAGAATATAAGTAACTCTTAGTTCAGTGTATTAATGAACGTCTGTAAGAAATGTGGCAATGATTTCCCTAATGGAAGAGCCTGGGGGAGGTAAATCTGTCTTCTAGGATTTCCTCCTCCCCAGAGCTCAGAAACTCAGGTGTTGTTTTAGCTCTCCTACACTCTCTTCACCCAAGCCCGCCTTCCTGTTGGGGATCGGACCTCCCTATTGGCTCTCTCATACCTTTCAACTGCCTGCTTTGTGACATCACTCTCCTCCCAAACCTACTACCACTTGGTAGAGCCTTGGGGTTTCCGTGGAGCTGTTTGGACCAGTAACCAGTGACCTCTGTACTGGACACGTGCGCCGTTCAGCTGCAGCCACTCAGACATCCTCTAGTGTTGTCTCCTCATCCCTTGTACCTGCAGTGGATGCTTCCTCTTCTCTGACCATGTCAGGTAAGAAAAGAAACTTTGGAAAGTTTTGCGTTCGATTTCTTTTGCCCCTAAATTGAGTAGGAGATTCAAAATAGCATGGAATAATGAGGGAAAGTATTGAACTACAAGTCTGGAGACCTAATTTCACTTTTGACTTTGACGTTTACTATCTGTGTGACTTTGGACAAATCACTGGCTGTCTCACAAAGCCTGTTGCTTTCCTTAACTGTTACGTTAGGATACCACATTGGGTTGATCACTCTGATCCCCTTCTTTTCCAGTATTGAGCCTTAAAGGGTACCCATGTAGAAAACGAAATCAGACACTTCTCAAGAGTGTTTCAACAGAAACACAGAAAAGCCAGGGGACATAGAAAACTAGCAATATATACCAAGATGTTTCATCTCTAATGGTCTCCCTCCACTAGGATTTCGACTAGTTGAAAAGAGAGAATAGGGAGAGAGGATGGAGAGTACTGGGCTCTACAGGGAGGCACAGAGTCGAGCGTAAGGAAGTTTAGGACGGTTTTCATTAGCACAGGCCAACAGGCACCAAGAGATGGGAGAAAATGTAAGAATGAAGAGGGAAAGCATAGAGGAGCTCTCAAGAAAAACGGAGTTTGCAATGGAATGCTGATGGGAACCAAAGATTTTCAATTAAAGCAGAAACAGCACAGAGGGAAACCTGCTCAGAGCAGGGCAAAACCAAGTTGATGGTAGCAAACCCTTACATTAACAGACTTAAGAAGGAAAGTAAGGCCAGAACAGGGGATCACCGGGAAAGGCAGCTTATCAGAAAAGTCATACTCCGTTTTCTTTCTTTTATTGCCTCTCTGAATACAGTTGGCCACTTGACAGTTTTGAATATAAACATTTTAGAAATACGTTTTAGAAATGATGCCTCCTATAAACAAGCAACCACAGTGGTTATCTAGGGGGCTGCTTTTCAGTGTTTTATTCTTTCTAATTTTTAAACTAGGTAGACATTTCACCAATTCAACATTTTAAGTGATATCTTCTAAATTGAATCAGAAGGACTATTTTCCTTGGTGTGATATGTAGGTTCTAAGGCAAGGCTGCTTTTCATTTTTACAGTTATTTCCTTCCTAACACAGAGAGCACATTGATCAACAGCCATCGTTCGCTTGTAGAGCTTAGCTACCGAAGAAGAAGAAGAAGAAGAAAAAGTCAAGCCCCACATCTCTAATTCCCCCCACTTAGGGAATTCCCTGGCGGTCCAGTGCTTAGGACTCGGTGCTTTCACGGCCAGGGCCACGCGGCGCGGCCAAAGAAACAAAACAAACAAACATCCACGTTTATCGAAAACCATATTGTGGAGTCCTGTGGATTTTCTTACATTTGAAAATCTTTTTTAATTGGATTCTAGGCATGATGGTTTTTTGAGGTTTTGGGATGCCATCTTCTTGGATGCTGAAGATGATTCTAATCTAAGTTCTAGGATAAATCCAAAAACCTTCCTGATACATTTTAAGCTTCCTTTCTGCTTATTATATAAGCTATATTCATTGAAATATATATTTCTCCTAGGCTTAATACCTCTTACTTGCTGGGTAAAAATATGAAGGAGCACAATAATGAAACTCTTTTACACTTATTATTTTGCTGTCTGCTTCGTACCGGTTTTCATTGAAATACTTGTCTATATGTGTTGTGGCTACCTATACATGCACATTTATTGCATTCTGTTGCTTGTTATGCATTTTTTACTGACATACCTTCTCTGTCTGTATGCATTGGCTAGGAATTCATTCACCTCTATCACCTCCATCGTGTTTTCTGGTTAATAGTATTCACTAAAATAGAGTGGGCAAAATTCACTTTCATAATATTGCATGGATGGTACAGAATGCCATTTGTTAGTAAATTCATTAGGCTTCGATACTTGCCACATACCCCAGTTTTCATTAATATCTATGGATTTCTTTTTCGTTAACGTAATATGCTTGTCATGATTTTTCTTTGTCTTTCTAGAACTTATTGTATCTTCCTCCATATAAATCATACGCAATAGATCAGCTTATTCATCTATTAATTATTACTGCTATTATTATTGGTGGTGGTGTTATAACCACTTTATAGGTGAGGAATCTGAAGTAATCAGATAACTTTTCCCTTTCCAAAAGCACTTAAGAAATCCACTTTCGGGTAATCATTTTGAGGTAGGATGAGAAACCGGGCTTGAAGAGGGCAAAAATGACTCTTTCAATTCACCAGTTGGACTGAGCTGTACGTCACCTCTAGGTAATAGCGTGGGAACTGCACAAGCAAAGGGAGACACCGAAGACGACAATGGTAATAGCCGTACTGTTTTCTAATGGACAAAAAAAATGCCTATATTATAAGTTCTATTTCTCCTGCTTTCTGGCAGTATCATGCTCAGAGTGGAGTCCTGGCAAGGAAGTCAGGATACTTAGGTTCTGAAACCTGGTAATGATACTAACATAATGAGAGAACTTGAACAAGTCAACCCGACCTCTCTGAGCCTCAGTTTCCTTACTCACGAAATGAGACTGAGAACATCGAAGTTCTCTAAGGGCCTCCTAGTTCTAAAATGCTTCCAGTCTAGGAAATAGCATAGAAGTCAATACGAGTGCAGGCTGAAGGGAAAGACAGGGCAGGGAGAAGGTTGCTTCCAGCCTAGAGAACAATCTCTGAACCACACCACTTGGCTCTTCTGCCCGTCTGTGCCCAAGATGGGAGCACAGGCAGTTAATAGAGAAGAGTGGAAAACTGCTCAGTCCTTACAGCCATCATCAACTGTCTGATTTTGGGTTTCTCAGGAAGTAGTGATAGTAGAGGTGTCCTGATAGCAAGAACCTTCAGATGATGCCGTTCCTCAAACGTAGTGAGAATTTCTCAACCTCCCTGAGTTTTTCATGACCCTCTTGTTCTTACAGAAAATTTCCAACATCCATCTCTACTTGGAACTCTAAATTCTCTGCAGCATTCTCCTCCTGTGGTGAGCAATGCAACTTCCCTAACACGAAGTGTCTGCAACTTCTCCAGAGTCTCTGCCCCTGCCGTCAGTGCGGCATCGGCTACTGGTACCCCTTTCCAGACACTCATGGGTAGTGCCTACCTTTACCAACATTCTAGCACGACTATGTTATCTGGAGTTACTGACCACAGCCAGATCTCCACTTCAGCTGCTTCCTATCCAGGTGTTCTTGAGTGGGACATCACAGCAAGCACTGAAAAGAATTCTTCTTCACTCGGAGACTTTACTCTGGCACTCACTGACCGCCACACAGCTGCCTCCTCCATGTTTCTGGCAGCCCAGTATGATAAAACTTCAGACGCCAAGAACATGGTCCCTCTACATCCATCGCTTTCTGCCAGCCTTGCTCAGGGAACACCATCTCAGATTCCAAATCAGGGGCAGAGCCGCCTGCCACTTCCCTGCCAGGAAGGGAGCCAGGTATATTACTATAACCAAGGCACACTGGGGTCTTTACTGTATGGAGAACTTGGCTCCTGCCCGCAATCCTACGGCTCGGCGTCATACACAGGAAGTCGGGCCTCTGGGCAACCAGAAATGGGAATGGGACCGAAGGAGATTCAGCCCACAAATATCCGACCACCAGCTTCCACCTCTGCAGTCTGCCACCCTGTGTCTGCTCAACGCATCACAGAAACAAGTTTTCAAGGTGAGTATAACAAACGCCAGAGAAAGTTGAAGAATGAGGTCGGCATTCAAAAATGGGGTCAAATCGACAGCTGGGAAGGGGTGTAGAGGCAGGTAGAATTCAGATCCTGAGCCTTTAATAACCACTACCTTCGCTCAGTGCCCTCTGTTTTTAGACTCTCTATGAGAACACCTAGGGCTTCCCTGGTGGCGCCGTGGTTAAGAATCCGCCTGCCAATGCAATGCGGGGGACACGGGTTCGAGCCCTGGTCTGCGAAGATCCCACATGCCGTGCAGCAACTAAGCGCATGTGCCACAACGACGGAGCCTGCATTCTAGAGCCCGTGAGCCTCAACTACCGAAGCCCACGTGCCTACAGCCCATGCTCCGCAACAAGAGAAGCCACCGCGATGAGAAGCCCGCACACCGCAACCAAGAGTAGCCCCCGCTAGCCGCCAACTAGAGAAAGCCCGTGCACAGCAATGAGAGACCCAGTGCAGCCAAAAACATAAATACGTAGAATAAATAAGTTCAAACAGTAAATAAATACATAAACATAAATTACAAAAAAAAAAGAACACCTAATGCAGGTGGGACGGTGGGAGGGCCACTGTAGAGGTCATCTATGCTACATGTACAAGAACCCCGAGAGCACACCAATCGGTACCACACTTTTCACTGCTGTAGCCGATCGTTCCCCCTGTACTGCCACACTGTAGCACTCCCTTCCCTCATCTACTGCTATAGTCTCTTCGGAAGGTGTTTCAGAACTCTTGTTATGAGAGTGCCAGTTGAACTGTCCTCACTTCCTTCATTTATACCAGGATTGAAGACCTTGTGGTCCGAGATCCTGTCCAGAGAGCAAGCAGGCTAAGACTCTGTCTTTGTTGATGTATTTCATCAGCAAGGGCTCTACCCCCTCTCCTAGTTCATGGTGTGACGTGTTCTTGGCCTCTCGGGAAAGTGGGGAGAATGGAAAGGACCCTATATGAGAATGCTAGGCTTTGTAAAACATTTCAGGTTTTTAAAAATAAGACTCATTTTGTATTGGACTTATAAACAGTCCTATGAAATACAAAGCGAGCCGAGAATCAGCGACAGGAAAGGCTCACCAGTAAGAATTACAACAGTCACCGCTTACCTCGTAGCATAGGGCACTGTCCGTGATCCTTAAGAAGAGTTAGTAGAAATGCCTTGCCCATCTTGCCCCTGAACCCCTTGAAAGGTACACGACTGCTGTGTTGGTGTTTAGGGGGAGCATCTCACTTACCAGGGACTGACTTCTCCCTTGATCCCTTTGTAGGGATGGAGACCTCCCCCCTGGTGATGAAAAATTCCCTGGGATTGCAACCTCCAAGCCAGACGTTTTGTGTGACACAAAGTCAAGAACTCCCCAAGTCCTGCAGTAGCAGAAACAGCCACATACTTGAGAGTAACCCACCATCTGAACTTGGGGACATTTCAGTGACAGCTCCAGTCCAGAGTGCCAGGCGTCTCCTGGCCCTGCCTCCAGCTCCAAGCCAGGGACAAATAGAGAGTAAGCACGTGGATGATATCAAAACCAAGCTTTCAAAGCCTCTGGATGCCTACCAGATCCCAACAGAGAACCAAGATCCTCCACTACTCCCTTTAGGAATCCCTGATATTCACCAGCCGCTGGCCTGCACCGATCCCCTCAGCCAAGAGGAGCAGCCTGGTTCTGAAAATGCTGATCTGGGAGAGAACAGCCGGAGTCGTCAGGACCTAGGGACACTTGAAAATGGGATTGAACCTAGCAGTGGTCTTGCAGACATTACTACACTGGCGGAGGATATTCACCTTCCCCAGCTCTTTAATCCTTTGAAAGATCTTGATCAATCCCAAGGTCCCAACGTGATCAAAGCTAAAGACACCAGAGCCATTAAGGTGAATCAGGTGCAGGAAAAGCCAAGTGTCATAAAGGTTCCCTCTGATCAACCCAGGAAGAACAAACAGAAAGCCTCTGAGCCTATCAGTGGCGCTCCCAAGGCCAAAATCCAGCCAAAGAATCCAGAGTGCCTGTTAGGAGGAGAAGTGGTTATATGCCACGCTGCAGTCAGTGACAGGGCTCCTGTGAACACGGCCAAGCACTCTCAAGGCAAACCTCAGAAAGCTGCATCCAGAAAGATCAGCAAAACTAAGAGCCACGGGCAGGAAAAGACCAAAAGGACCAGAGGGAGAAACAAGGCTGAGGAGAACAAGCAGTCAGGGAACAAAGTCAAGGCAGAAGAGAAGCCAGCAATCCCCCACACGAAGCGAAAGGAACACCAAACTGAGCTTCTCCAACAGAGCTTTCAAAAGCCTCGAACCTCCCTTGGCGTGCGCATGCTGGAGTCTGTGAAGGTTCTTCATGCGCTGGGGAAGAAGAATGAGACGAAAACTGGGCTCTCTTCCTGTCGGCTCTTGGGAAAGTCAAGCAACCCCAAAGACCCCCAGCCACCCCCAGCTATCCAGCCATGGCGGCATACCCCACGTGAGGGGAAGGGTCCTGAGAAAACGCAAGTCCAAGCCCAGAAACCAGACAGCAGTGCTGAAACAGAGTGTCCGTCTCCAGCCCAGTATGAGTGGCCTCCTCCTGGGAAGGTCAAGTTGATACCTCTGCCTTTTTCTGCCTGGGACAAGCCTCAAGCTCGACCCGCTCCTCGGAGGCCACAGTCTCTGGCCTCACATCGGCCTGCTGGGGCTTACCGTGCCCAGCCTGGTTCTACTGACTCAGCTCAACCTGCTGCAGCCAATTCATCCCAGCCAGCTCCTGCCTCTTTGCCAGGCCCCGCCAAACCAGCTCAGCCAACTGTGACCAACCCAACCCAACCGGCTTGGCCCAACCATACCCAGCCTCGTGTCCCTCAGTCTGCTGCTCCTAGGCCTGCACCCTCCAAAACTTCATCTGGCGCTCCTCTCCAGCGGGAGCCTGTTCCCCCTGCTGTGAATAAGCGCCAGTCCCCACCCAAGCTCCAAACCCACTTTCTACTCCAAGACTTCAGCAAGCAACGAGTTCCATGGAGGGAACCCAACGTGCCTGAGCCAGTCATGTCAAAGCCCATCGAACAAGAGCAGAGGCCAGAGCGAGAGGCCATGAAGAGGCGGGCTCAACAACAACGGGAGAATGCTGCCAGATACACCTCTTCGGGCAAGCTGCAATTTTTCACCGAGAGGGAAAACGAAATGGAAATTGCCGACTACTACGGATACGTCAAGTGAGAGCTGCTAGGATTCTTGGTGCCACCTTGGCTACCAGCTGTTCTTCCATACACAGGTAAGACAGGTATAGAACTGAATAAGTAAATGGAATACAATTAATAGACGAGTAACAAACCTTTCGAATTTTCAGATGCTGCTAACTGGGGCGTGAGAAAGGAAGGACTGAAAGTTGGATGGGAGAATGAAGGAAAGGGGTAAAAACTGAGCAAAGAGGAAGGAACTTGGCCCAGGGCTAGGAAGGCCAAAAGAGACGTATGGATTTAGGAAAGGAAGCAGGAGCGAGGATGAAATGGCAGAAGTAAAAAGCAGGGTCAGAGGTCTGGGTTGAAAGAACACAATTGGAGTAGAGTTGAAGGTGACAGAAGATGAGTCTAGGTTTACTAGGAGAAATAGAAAAAGTCTCTCGGGGACGCTGGCCTTAAGTCTCACAACCACCAGATAGGTATTTCAGAAAACAAGAGGTTCAGGACACATCTCTGAAAGGTCTGAGTTGCCTTATTCAGGTGTGACTGTAGTGGGGGAATAGGGAAATCTACCAGAGAAGTGGCTAGGGCTCAGAGTTATCCTAGGGGCAGCTGACGACAGGGGCAGAGCCAAGGGAACTGCTGGATCAGGAGGCCCACGAACAAAGCAGGGGCATAGCCGCCTGTCACTTCCCTGCCAGGAAGGAAGCCAGGTATATTACTGTAACCAAGGCACACTGGGGTCTTTACTGTATGGAGAACTTGGCTCCTGCCCGCAATCCTACGGCTCGGCGTCACACACAGGAAGTAGGGCCTCTGGGCAACCAGAAATGGGAATGGGACTGAAGGAGATTCAGCCCACAAATATCCGACCACCAGCTTCCACCTCTGCAGTCTGCCACCCTGTGTCTGCTCAACGCATCACAGAAACAAGTTTTCAAGGTGAGTATACAGACGGCAGAGAAAAGTTGAACAATGAGGTCAGCATTCAAAAATGGGGTCAAATCGACAGCTGGGAAGGGGTGTAGAGACAGGTAGAATTTAGATCCTGAGCCTTTAATAACCACTACCTTCTCTCAGTGCTCTCTGTTTTTAGACTCTATATGAGAACACCTAGGGCTTCCCTGGTGGCGCCTGCCAATGCAGGGGACACGGGTTCGAGCCCTGGTCTGCGAAGATCCCACATGCCGTGCAGCAACTAAGCGCATGTGCCACGACGACGGAGCCTGCATTCTAGAGCCCGTGAGCCTCAACTACCGAAGCCCACGTGCCTACAGCCCATGCTCCGCAACAAGAGAAGCCACCGCGATGAGATGCCCGCACACCGCAACCGAGAGTAGCCCCCGCTAGCCGCCAACTAGAGAAAGCCCGTGCACAGCAATGAGAGACCCAGTGCAGCCAAAAACATAAATACGTAGAATAAATAAGTTCAAACAGTAAATAAATACATAAACATAAATTACAAAAAAAAAGAACACCTAATGCAGGTGGGAAGGTGGGAGGGCCACCGTAGAGGTCATCTATGCTACATGTACAAGAACCCCGAGAGCACACCAATCGGTACCACACTTTTCACTGCTGTAGCCGATCGTTCCCCCTGTACTGCCACACTGTAGCACTCCCTTCCCTCATCTACTGCTATAGTCTCTTCGGAAGGTGTTTCCGAACTCTTGTTATGAGAGTGCCAGTTGAACTGTCCTCACTTCCTTCATTTATACCAGGATTGAAGACCTTGTGGTCCGAGATCCTGTCCAGAGAGCAAGCAGGCTAAGGCTCTGTCTTTGTTGATGTATTTCATCAGAAAGGGCTCTACCCCCTCTCCTAGTTCATGGTGTGACGTGTTCTTGGCCTCTCGGGAAAGTGGGGAGAATGGAAAGGACCCTATATGAGAATGCTAGGCTCTGTAAAACATTTCAGGTTTTTAAAAATAAGACTCATTTTGTATTGGACTGACAACAGTCCTATGAAATACAAAGAAAGCCGAGAATCAGTGACAGGAAAGGATCACCAGTAAGAACTACAGCAGTCACCGCTTACCTCGTAGCATAGGGCACTGTCCGTGATCCTTAAGAAGAGTTAGTAGAAATGCCTTGCCCATCTTGCCCCTGAACCCCTTGAAAGGTACACGACTGCTGTGTTGGTGTTTAGGGGGAGCATCTCACTTACCAGGGACTGACTTCTCCCTTGATTCCTCTGTAGTGATGGAGACTTCCCCGCTGATGAAAAATTCCCTGGGATTGCAACCTCCAAGCCAGACAGCTTTCCTATGGAATGACAGAGAACTTGTCAAGGTGAAACACCAGTCTGCGGGAGAAAGGGAGGAAGAGAATGATGGAAATCGTTTCTGGGAAACTATTTTTACATTATGTGTTGTTTGTTCCCGGTAAATAAACTGAAATCTTCTTAACAGTACAACAAAATCTAAACCACTAAAGCCAACAATACAGGAGTATAACGTTCGACAAAAATTTCTTTGGCTGCGCAGCATGTGGGATCTTAGCTCCCCAACCAGGGATTGAACCCACGCCTGCTGCATTGGAAGCGCAGAGTCTTCACCACGGGACCACCGGGGAAGTCCCAGGACTATCACTTTTAAAGGAGAAGGTACAAACCCCTCGGTTCTATGAACTGGAGATTTTTAGTAAGAAGTCAATATATTTGTTGTTAGGCACATTTTATGTTAGGCTGTCTCCCTGCACAGGATGCAGGCGCCTTGAGAATGGAAGTCATATCCCTCTATAGTACGTCCCTCTTCTTTCTGCTTTGCAGTTTGCTGCTCCACTTGTTCAACCCCACCTAGTAATAACCTATACTTCCCTTGTTCCTGTTTTCCCATCTGGAAAACAGACAAAAGGCAACCAAACAACGCAAAGGTCTCAACAAATAAGGGATATCCAAAACCAGAGATGGCCAGAACTTCTGTACCCCTGATGAAATAGTCCTCATACAAAACCTGATAATCAAATTCCTTAATGCTAGGAATCACAGTGAAAAATAGTATCTGAACTGACTTCTGTCAGATGAGTGAGAACTAAGGTTAATTCAGTGTATCTGAAGCATAGAAAGTGAGGGCAAAAGTGGCACAAGATGGGGCTAGAGAAGCAGAGAGGATTCTAGACCACGCAGAGTCTTAAAGGCCAACAGTGTGTTTTCTATTCTCAAAACAATGCTTGTGAGCGATGTTTATGAGCAACGTTCCAACTTGCTTTGAAGGTTTCTTGTGTGAAGAGTGGATTGGAAGGAAACAAGATATATGGACACCAGTTAGGACCTAATCGCAACAGACAGGCAAGTTCAGTATTAGGAAGTTGAGGAAGAGCTGGCTGACAGATTCCAAAGAAATTCAGGAGATGAACTGAAGCGGGCTTAATGGGGTAGGAGATGGAGGAAAGGAAGGTCTTAGGGAATTCAAGGGTTTACTGCACACATGAGCAAAGTCTCAAAATTAATCATTTGAACGTACAGAGGCGGATCTCCCAAATGACACCGGTTAGGAAGCAACGGTACGCCCTTTAGAATTCCTAGAGACAACACAAATCAACTGTTTCGATGGAAAATTCGGCGGGACTCTTGATTTCCATGGGAATACAGAGAAAAGAGACACTGATCTGGCTTGCAGGTATATTTAGGAAGTTGTTAGCCGGACATCACCTACTAGTATCATGTAAGTAGGCCGTCCGAAGTAGGAAGCTTAGGGGAAAAACCTGGAGGAAAACTTAAAAGCTTAAGCCACACCTCTACACTACACCACCTTTCACAATTTCTTCTCAGATAAGCATCATCCCCATCAGTGAAGAAACTCGTTCGTACCTCATAATAGGAAAAACAGGCCTAAAGATTCAATGTGTGTCTTGGGAGGTCCCATCTATGCGATATCTTCCTGGGACCAGAAAAGGCCCCAGGAAGATCCATCTCTGCACCCCTGAAAGCTTACCACCAAGGAAAATGACTAGGTCCATAGATTGCCTCCCTCAAACCAGCTTACCTCACACATAGATCATTAGCAACTCCGCCCTTACTCACATTATCACAGTCACAAGAGTGGTTAGGGAGAAAAGCACTAACCAGGGGAACTAAAACAGAGGCAATCCAGGCCAAGCTGGGCTGGTGGCAGATATCTTGCTCCTTACGCTCGGGTGCATAATGCGACTCACCACAGTGCCTTTTTCACAGACCCTTTTGAACGTTTCTCCACAGAATCCAACAGCTCAAGTTAGTTCATGACGCTTCAAGGTCAACAATCGTCAAGAGAAAAACATGCAATATGTCTTACAATGTTGGATTCCTTACAAACAGGACAAGGAGATAACCATGTAGACAAAACCAGAGCATTTGAAAACATCTGTATTCTACAAACACACCAGTGAATGCTATAAATAAGGTACTATGACATAAAACAAAATGAAAACTAGATGTGAGACTCTTCTCTTCAGTGTACAGACTTCATGGCAGTTGCTGCACACTATCTAGCTACTTAGATCTTTAACTCTCTGTTCTGTTAATACCAAATGAGGCCCAAGTGTGTCAACCTGTTTCCCACAGAAACCAAAAAGTCTACATGCATCTCTTTTCTCCTGTGCCCTTTCACCTTACCTGCTCCCAATTCTCCACCAACGTCCTCCTCTTTCTCTAATTATTCTCCTCTTCATTTTGCTTGGCCTTGCCCCCAAGCATGCAAGACAGAGAGTCCTAGAGGTCCAAGATTCTAGAGTGGCTGTTTGCAAGGCGGAGGAGATTACAGTAACTGCCACACTGTATATACTTCTGTGCAAAGAAAAAGGGACAGTGTTCAGAATGTCTCTCACATATAACAAGAGCTGGAGATGGCAGGATACCTGTGTGGCCCAAGGAACTAGAGCTAGCAAATTATGGGCCAAACAATTGCAACCAAAGGCTGGAAGAGGAAAGGTCTGCAACCAGCTCTGTCTCCTAGCTCTCTGGTATTTGCTGCCAACGGGCAGAGTCTATTTCGTGAAGCATCAAGCACTGAAAAGAAGACTCCTGCTGCTGGAAGTTGACAGGAAGTAACGTCCAATGCAAGATCAAGGCTTGTCCTCGAAGCAATGCCCATAATGGAAGAAAAAAAAAAAAGAGAAAGCGGAAGAGAAACGTTAAGTCGCAAGTCCAACCTGGCCCCCAGCCTAGCCCAGCCCAAGGAAGGTAGGAGTCAAGGAGAAGAAACTAAAAGAGAAGAGCCTTGGACCACAACATTCTCCACAAGGTACACTCAAGAAACTTCACCCTACTCTTGAACCAAGTTACAAAGAGAGCTTCTTAATCCCTACTTTGGCTCCTTAAAAGCTGCTATCAGTTCACTCATTAGACACATCTGATTTCAGAACAACTGTAATAGTTCAAACTAGATGGCTCTTTCCTTCCTAAGGATTATTAATTAAAGAAGATCTATATAGCTCTAAGTATATGATACATAAAATAGAATACTCTGTAGAATATAAGTAACTCTTAGTTCAGTGTATTAATGAACGTCTGTAAGAAATGTGGCAATGATTTCCCTAATGGAAGAGCCTGGGGGAGGTAAATCTGTCTTCTAGGATTTCCTCCTCCCCAAAGCTCAGAAACTCAGGTGTTGTTTTAGCTCTCCTACACTCTCTTCACCCAAGCCCGCCTTCCTGTTGGGGATCGGACCTCCCTATTGGCTCTCTCATACCTTTCAACTGCCTGCTTTGTGACATCACTCTCCTCCCAAACCTACTACCACTTGGTAGAGCCTTGGGGTTTCCGTGGAGCTGTTTGGACCAGTAACCAGTGACCTCTGTACTGGACACGTGCGCCGTTCAGCTGCAGCCACTCAGACATCCTCTAGTGTTGTCTCCTCATCCCTTGTACCTGCAGTGGATGCTTCCTCTTCTCTGACCATGTCAGGTAAGAAAAGAAACTTTGGAAAGTTTTGCGTTCGATTTCTTTTGCCCCTAAATTGAGTAGGAGATTCAAAATAGCATGGAATAATGAGGGAAAGTATTGAACTACACGTCTGGAGACCTAATTTCACTTTTGACTTTGACGTTTACTATCTGTGTGACTTTGGACAAATCACTGGCTGTCTCACAAAGCCTGTTGCTTTCCTTAACTGTTACGTTAGGATACCACATTGGGTTGATCACTCTGATCCCCTTCTTTTCCAGTATTGAGCCTTAAAGGGTACCCATGTAGAAAACGAAATCAGACACTTCTCAAGAGTGTTTCAACAGAAACACAGAAAAGCCAGGGGACATAGAAAACTAGCAATATATACCAAGATGTTTCATCTCTAATGGTCTCCCTCCACTAGGATTTCGACTAGTTGAAAAGAGAGAATAGGGAGAGAGGATGGAGAGTACTGGGCTCTACAGGGAGGCACAGAGTCGAGCGTAAGGAAGTTTAGGACGGTTTTCATTAGCACAGGCCAACAGGCACCAAGAGATGGGAGAAAATGTAAGAATGAAGAGGGAAAGCATAGAGGAGCTCTCAAGAAAAACGGAGTTTGCAATGGAATGCTGATGGGAACCAAAGATTTTCAATTAAAGCAGAAACAGCACAGAGGGAAACCTGCTCAGAGCAGGGCAAAACCAAGTTGATGGTAGCAAACCCTTACATTAACAGACTTAAGAAGGAAAGTAAGGCCAGAACAGGGGATCACCGGGAAAGGCAGCTTATCAGAAAAGTCATACTCCGTTTTCTTTCTTTTATTGCCTCTCTGAATACAGTTGGCCACTTGACAGTTTTGAATATAAACATTTTAGAAATACGTTTTAGAAATGATGCCTCCTATAAACAAGCAACCACAGTGGTTATCTAGGGGGCTGCTTTTCAGTGTTTTATTCTTTCTAATTTTTAAACTAGGTAGACATTTCACCAATTCAACATTTTAAGTGATATCTTCTAAATTGAATCAGAAGGACTATTTTCCTTGGTGTGATATGTAGGTTCTAAGGCAAGGCTGCTTTTCATTTTTACAGTTATTTCCTTCCTAACACAGAGAGCACATTGATCAACAGCCATCGTTCGCTTGTAGAGCTTAGCTACCGAAGAAGAAGAAGAAGAAGAAAAAGTCAAGCCCCACATCTCTAATTCCCCCCACTTAGGGAATTCCCTGGCGGTCCAGTGCTTAGGACTCGGTGCTTTCACGGCCAGGGCCACGCGGCGCGGCCAAAGAAACAAAACAAACAAACATCCACGTTTATCGAAAACCATATTGTGGAGTCCTGTGGATTTTCTTACATTTGAAAATCTTTTTTAATTGGATTCTAGGCATGATGGTTTTTTGAGGTTTTGGGATGCCATCTTCTTGGATGCTGAAGATGATTCTAATCTAAGTTCTAGGATAAATCCAAAAACCTTCCTGATACATTTTAAGCTTCCTTTCTGCTTATTATATAAGCTATATTCATTGAAATATATATTTCTCCTAGGCTTAATACCTCTTACTTGCTGGGTAAAAATATGAAGGAGCACAATAATGAAACTCTTTTACACTTATTATTTTGCTGTCTGCTTCGTACCGGTTTTCATTGAAATACTTGTCTATATGTGTTGTGGCTACCTATACATGCACATTTATTGCATTCTGTTGCTTGTTATGCATTTTTTACTGACATACCTTCTCTGTCTGTATGCATTGGCTAGGAATTCATTCACCTCTATCACCTCCATCGTGTCTTCTGGTTAATAGTATTCACTAAAATAGAGTGGGCAAAATTCACTTTCATAATATTGCATGGATGGTACAGAATGCCATTTGTTAGTAAATTCATTAGGCTTCGATACTTGCCACATACCCCAGTTTTCATTAATATCTATGGATTTCTTTTTCGTTAACGTAATATGCTTGTCATGATTTTTCTTTGTCTTTCTAGAACTTATTGTATCTTCCTCCATATAAATCATACGCAATAGATCAGCTTATTCATCTATTAATTATTACTGCTATTATTATTGGTGGTGGTGTTATAACCACTTTATAGGTGAGGAATCTGAAGTAATCAGATAACTTTTCCCTTTCCAAAAGCACTTAAGAAATCCACTTTCGGGTAATCATTTTGAGGTAGGATGAGAAACCGGGCTTGAAGAGGGCAAAAATGACTCTTTCAATTCACCAGTTGGACTGAGCTGTACGTCACCTCTAGGTAATAGCGTGGGAACTGCACAAGCAAAGGGAGACACCGAAGACGACAATGGTAATAGCCGTACTGTTTTCTAATGGACAAAAAAAATGCCTATATTATAAGTTCTATTTCTCCTGCTTTCTGGCAGTATCATGCTCAGAGTGGAGTCCTGGCAAGGAAGTCAGGATACTTAGGTTCTGAAACCTGGTAATGATACTAACATAATGAGAGAACTTGAACAAGTCAACCCGACCTCTCTGAGCCTCAGTTTCCTTACTCACGAAATGAGACTGAGAACATCGAAGTTCTCTAAGGGCCTCCTAGTTCTAAAATGCTTCCAGTCTAGGAAATAGCATAGAAGTCAATACGAGTGCAGGCTGAAGGGAAAGACAGGGCAGGGAGAAGGTTGCTTCCAGCCTAGAGAACAATCTCTGAACCACACCACTTGGCTCTTCTGCCCGTCTGTGCCCAAGATGGGAGCACAGGCAGTTAATAGAGAAGAGTGGAAAACTGCTCAGTCCTTACAGCCATCATCAACTGTCTGATTTTGGGTTTCTCAGGAAGTAGTGATAGTAGAGGTGTCCTGATAGCAAGAACCTTCAGATGATGCCGTTCCTCAAACGTAGTGAGAATTTCTCAACCTCCCTGAGTTTTTCATGACCCTCTTGTTCTTACAGAAAATTTCCAACATCCATCTCTACTTGGAACTCTAAATTCTCTGCAGCATTCTCCTCCTGTGGTGAGCAATGCAACTTCCCTAACACGAAGTGTCTGCAACTTCTCCAGAGTCTCTGCCCCTGCCGTCAGTGCGGCATCGGCTACTGGTACCCCTTTCCAGACACTCATGGGTAGTGCCTACCTTTACCAACATTCTAGCACGACTATGTTATCTGGAGTTACTGACCACAGCCAGATCTCCACTTCAGCTGCTTCCTATCCAGGTGTTCTTGAGTGGGACATCACAGCAAGCACTGAAAAGAATTCTTCTTCACTCGGAGACTTTACTCTGGCACTCACTGACCGCCACACAGCTGCCTCCTCCATGTTTCTGGCAGCCCAGTATGATAAAACTTCAGACGCCAAGAACATGGTCCCTCTACATCCATCGCTTTCTGCCAGCCTTGCTCAGGGAACACCATCTCAGATTCCAAATCAGGGGCAGAGCCGCCTGCCACTTCCCTGCCAGGAAGGGAGCCAGGTATATTACTATAACCAAGGCACACTGGGGTCTTTACTGTATGGAGAACTTGGCTCCTGCCCGCAATCCTACGGCTCGGCGTCATACACAGGAAGTCGGGCCTCTGGGCAACCAGAAATGGGAATGGGACCGAAGGAGATTCAGCCCACAAATATCCGACCACCAGCTTCCACCTCTGCAGTCTGCCACCCTGTGTCTGCTCAACGCATCACAGAAACAAGTTTTCAAGGTGAGTATAACAAACGCCAGAGAAAGTTGAAGAATGAGGTCGGCATTCAAAAATGGGGTCAAATCGACAGCTGGGAAGGGGTGTAGAGGCAGGTAGAATTCAGATCCTGAGCCTTTAATAACCACTACCTTCGCTCAGTGCCCTCTGTTTTTAGACTCTCTATGAGAACACCTAGGGCTTCCCTGGTGGCGCCGTGGTTAAGAATCCGCCTGCCAATGCAATGCGGGGGACACGGGTTCGAGCCCTGGTCTGCGAAGATCCCACATGCCGTGCAGCAACTAAGCGCATGTGCCACAACGACGGAGCCTGCATTCTAGAGCCCGTGAGCCTCAACTACCGAAGCCCACGTGCCTACAGCCCATGCTCCGCAACAAGAGAAGCCACCGCGATGAGAAGCCCGCACACCGCAACCGAGAGTAGCCCCCGCTAGCCGCCAACTAGAGAAAGCCCGTGCACAGCAATGAGAGACCCAGTGCAGCCAAAAACATAAATACGTAGAATAAATAAGTTCAAACAGTAAATAAATACATAAACATAAATTACAAAAAAAAAAGAACACCTAATGCAGGTGGGACGGTGGGAGGGCCACTGTAGAGGTCATCTATGCTACATGTACAAGAACCCCGAGAGCACACCAATCGGTACCACACTTTTCACTGCTGTAGCCGATCGTTCCCCCTGTACTGCCACACTGTAGCACTCCCTTCCCTCATCTACTGCTATAGTCTCTTCGGAAGGTGTTTCAGAACTCTTGTTATGAGAGTGCCAGTTGAACTGTCCTCACTTCCTTCATTTATACCAGGATTGAAGACCTTGTGGTCCGAGATCCTGTCCAGAGAGCAAGCAGGCTAAGACTCTGTCTTTGTTGATGTATTTCATCAGCAAGGGCTCTACCCCCTCTCCTAGTTCATGGTGTGACGTGTTCTTGGCCTCTCGGGAAAGTGGGGAGAATGGAAAGGACCCTATATGAGAATGCTAGGCTTTGTAAAACATTTCAGGTTTTTAAAAATAAGACTCATTTTGTATTGGACTTATAAACAGTCCTATGAAATACAAAGCGAGCCGAGAATCAGCGACAGGAAAGGCTCACCAGTAAGAATTACAACAGTCACCGCTTACCTCGTAGCATAGGGCACTGTCCGTGATCCTTAAGAAGAGTTAGTAGAAATGCCTTGCCCATCTTGCCCCTGAACCCCTTGAAAGGTACACGACTGCTGTGTTGGTGTTTAGGGGGAGCATCTCACTTACCAGGGACTGACTTCTCCCTTGATCCCTTTGTAGGGATGGAGACCTCCCCCCTGGTGATGAAAAATTCCCTGGGATTGCAACCTCCAAGCCAGACGTTTTGTGTGACACAAAGTCAAGAACTCCCCAAGTCCTGCAGTAGCAGAAACAGCCACATACTTGAGAGTAACCCACCATCTGAACTTGGGGACATTTCAGTGACAGCTCCAGTCCAGAGTGCCAGGCGTCTCCTGGCCCTGCCTCCAGCTCCAAGCCAGGGACAAATAGAGAGTAAGCACGTGGATGATATCAAAACCAAGCTTTCAAAGCCTCTGGATGCCTACCAGATCCCAACAGAGAACCAAGATCCTCCACTACTCCCTTTAGGAATCCCTGATATTCACCAGCCGCTGGCCTGCACCGATCCCCTCAGCCAAGAGGAGCAGCCTGGTTCTGAAAATGCTGATCTGGGAGAGAACAGCCGGAGTCGTCAGGACCTAGGGACACTTGAAAAT
The DNA here is from genome assembly GCF_965194805.1 of Balaenoptera borealis. NCBI lineage: Eukaryota > Metazoa > Chordata > Mammalia > Artiodactyla > Balaenopteridae > Balaenoptera > Balaenoptera borealis. The sequence continues at coordinate 130,877 of NW_028123008.1, read as the reverse complement.
GGGATTGAACCTAGCAGTGGTCTTGCAGACATTACTACACTGGCGGAGGATATTCACCTTCCCCAGCTCTTTAATCCTTTGAAAGATCTTGATCAATCCCAAGGTCCCAACGTGATCAAAGCTAAAGACACCAGAGCCATTAAGGTGAATCAGGTGCAGGAAAAGCCAAGTGTCATAAAGGTTCCCTCTGATCAACCCAGGAAGAACAAACAGAAAGCCTCTGAGCCTATCAGTGGCGCTCCCAAGGCCAAAATCCAGCCAAAGAATCCAGAGTGCCTGTTAGGGGGACAAGTGGTTATATGCCACGCTGCAGTCAGTGACAGGGCTCCTGTGAACACGGCCAAGCACTCTCAAGGCAAACCTCAGAAAGCTGCATCCAGAAAGATCAGCAAAACTAAGAGCCACGGGCAGGAAAAGACCAAAAGGACCAGAGGGAGAAACAAGGCTGAGGAGAACAAGCAGTCAGGGAACAAAGTCAAGGCAGAAGAGAAGCCAGCAATCCCCCACACGAAGCGAAAGGAACACCAAACTGAGCTTCTCCAACAGAGCTTTCAAAAGCCTCGAACCTCCCTTGGCGTGCGCATGCTGGAGTCTGTGAAGGTTCTTCATGCGCTGGGGAAGAAGAATGAGACGAAAACTGGGCTCTCTTCCTGTCGGCTCTTGGGAAAGTCAAGCAACCCCAAAGACCCCCAGCCACCCCCAGCTATCCAGCCATGGCGGCATACCCCACGTGAGGGGAAGGGTCCTGAGAAAACGCAAGTCCAAGCCCAGAAACCAGACAGCAGTGCTGAAACAGAGTGTCCGTCTCCAGCCCAGTATGAGCGGCCTCCTCCTGGGAAGGTCAAGTTGATACCTCTGCCTTTTTCTGCCTGGGACAAGCCTCAAGCTCGACCCGCTCCTCGGAGGCCACAGTCTCTGGCCTCACATCGGCCTGCTGGGGCTTACCGTGCCCAGCCTGGTTCTACTGACTCAGCTCAACCTGCTGCAGCCAATTCATCCCAGCCAGCTCCTGCCTCTTTGCCAGGCCCCGCCAAACCAGCTCAGCCAACTGTGACCAACCCAACCCAACCGGCTTGGCCCAACCATACCCAGCCTCGTGTCCCTCAGTCTGCTGCTCCTAGGCCTGCACCCTCCAAAACTTCATCTGGCGCTCCTCTCCAGCGGGAGCCTGTTCCCCCTGCTGTGAATAAGCGCCAGTCCCCACCCAAGCTCCAAACCCACTTTCTACTCCAAGACTTCAGCAAGCAACGAGTTCCATGGAGGGAACCCAACGTGCCTGAGCCAGTCATGTCAAAGCCCATCGAACAAGAGCAGAGGCCAGAGCGAGAGGCCATGAAGAGGCGGGCTCAACAACAACGGGAGAATGCTGCCAGATACACCTCTTCGGGCAAGCTGCAATTTTTCACCGAGAGGGAAAACGAAATGGAAATTGCCGACTACTACGGATACGTCAAGTGAGAGCTGCTAGGATTCTTGGTGCCACCTTGGCTACCAGCTGTTCTTCCATACACAGGTAAGACAGGTATAGAACTGAATAAGTAAATGGAATACAATTAATAGACGAGTAACAAACCTTTCGAATTTTCAGATGCTGCTAACTGGGGCGTGAGAAAGGAAGGACTGAAAGTTGGATGGGAGAATGAAGGAAAGGGGTAAAAACTGAGCAAAGAGGAAGGAACTTGGCCCAGGGCTAGGAAGGCCAAAAGAGACGTATGGATTTAGGAAAGGAAGCAGGAGCGAGGATGAAATGGCAGAAGTAAAAAGCAGGGTCAGAGGTCTGGGTTGAAAGAACACAATTGGAGTAGAGTTGAAGGTGACAGAAGATGAGTCTAGGTTTACTAGGAGAAATAGAAAAAGTCTCTCGGGGACGCTGGCCTTAAGTCTCACAACCACCAGATAGGTATTTCAGAAAACAAGAGGTTCAGGACACATCTCTGAAAGGTCTGAGTTGCCTTATTCAGGTGTGACTGTAGTGGGGGAATAGGGAAATCTACCAGAGAAGTGGCTAGGGCTCAGAGTTATCCTAGGGGCAGCTGACGACAGGGGCAGAGCCAAGGGAACTGCTGGATCAGGAGGCCCACGAACAAAGCAGGGGCATAGCCGCCTGTCACTTCCCTGCCAGGAAGGAAGCCAGGTATATTACTGTAACCAAGGCACACTGGGGTCTTTACTGTATGGAGAACTTGGCTCCTGCCCGCAATCCTACGGCTCGGCGTCACACACAGGAAGTAGGGCCTCTGGGCAACCAGAAATGGGAATGGGACTGAAGGAGATTCAGCCCACAAATATCCGACCACCAGCTTCCACCTCTGCAGTCTGCCACCCTGTGTCTGCTCAACGCATCACAGAAACAAGTTTTCAAGGTGAGTATACAGACGGCAGAGAAAAGTTGAACAATGAGGTCAGCATTCAAAAATGGGGTCAAATCGACAGCTGGGAAGGGGTGTAGAGACAGGTAGAATTTAGATCCTGAGCCTTTAATAACCACTACCTTCTCTCAGTGCTCTCTGTTTTTAGACTCTATATGAGAACACCTAGGGCTTCCCTGGTGGCGCCTGCCAATGCAGGGGACACGGGTTCGAGCCCTGGTCTGCGAAGATCCCACATGCCGTGCAGCAACTAAGCGCATGTGCCACGACGACGGAGCCTGCATTCTAGAGCCCGTGAGCCTCAACTACCGAAGCCCACGTGCCTACAGCCCATGCTCCGCAACAAGAGAAGCCACCGCGATGAGATGCCCGCACACCGCAACCGAGAGTAGCCCCCGCTAGCCGCCAACTAGAGAAAGCCCGTGCACAGCAATGAGAGACCCAGTGCAGCCAAAAACATAAATACGTAGAATAAATAAGTTCAAACAGTAAATAAATACATAAACATAAATTACAAAAAAAAAGAACACCTAATGCAGGTGGGAAGGTGGGAGGGCCACCGTAGAGGTCATCTATGCTACATGTACAAGAACCCCAAGAGCACACCAATCGGTACCACACTTTTCACTGCTGTAGCCGATCGTTCCCCCTGTACTGCCACACTGTAGCACTCCCTTCCCTCATCTACTGCTATAGTCTCTTCGGAAGGTGTTTCCGAACTCTTGTTATGAGAGTGCCAGTTGAACTGTCCTCACTTCCTTCATTTATACCAGGATTGAAGACCTTGTGGTCCGAGATCCTGTCCAGAGAGCAAGCAGGCTAAGGCTCTGTCTTTGTTGATGTATTTCATCAGAAAGGGCTCTACCCCCTCTCCTAGTTCATGGTGTGACGTGTTCTTGGCCTCTCGGGAAAGTGGGGAGAATGGAAAGGACCCTATATGAGAATGCTAGGCTCTGTAAAACATTTCAGGTTTTTAAAAATAAGACTCATTTTGTATTGGACTGACAACAGTCCTATGAAATACAAAGAAAGCCGAGAATCAGTGACAGGAAAGGATCACCAGTAAGAACTACAGCAGTCACCGCTTACCTCGTAGCATAGGGCACTGTCCGTGATCCTTAAGAAGAGTTAGTAGAAATGCCTTGCCCATCTTGCCCCTGAACCCCTTGAAAGGTACACGACTGCTGTGTTGGTGTTTAGGGGGAGCATCTCACTTACCAGGGACTGACTTCTCCCTTGATTCCTCTGTAGTGATGGAGACTTCCCCGCTGATGAAAAATTCCCTGGGATTGCAACCTCCAAGCCAGACAGCTTTCCTATGGAATGACAGAGAACTTGTCAAGGTGAAACACCAGTCTGCGGGAGAAAGGGAGGAAGAGAATGATGGAAATCGTTTCTGGGAAACTATTTTTACATTATGTGTTGTTTGTTCCCGGTAAATAAACTGAAATCTTCTTAACAGTACAACAAAATCTAAACCACTAAAGCCAACAATACAGGAGTATAACGTTCGACAAAAATTTCTTTGGCTGCGCAGCATGTGGGATCTTAGCTCCCCAACCAGGGATTGAACCCACGCCTGCTGCATTGGAAGCGCAGAGTCTTCACCACGGGACCACCGGGGAAGTCCCAGGACTATCACTTTTAAAGGAGAAGGTACAAACCCCTCGGTTCTATGAACTGGAGATTTTTAGTAAGAAGTCAATATATTTGTTGTTAGGCACATTTTATGTTAGGCTGTCTCCCTGCACAGGATGCAGGCGCCTTGAGAATGGAAGTCATATCCCTCTATAGTACGTCCCTCTTCTTTCTGCTTTGCAGTTTGCTGCTCCACTTGTTCAACCCCACCTAGTAATAACCTATACTTCCCTTGTTCCTGTTTTCCCATCTGGAAAACAGACAAAAGGCAACCAAACAACGCAAAGGTCTCAACAAATAAGGGATATCCAAAACCAGAGATGGCCAGAACTTCTGTACCCCTGATGAAATAGTCCTCATACAAAACCTGATAATCAAATTCCTTAATGCTAGGAATCACAGTGAAAAATAGTATCTGAACTGACTTCTGTCAGATGAGTGAGAACTAAGGTTAATTCAGTGTATCTGAAGCATAGAAAGTGAGGGCAAAAGTGGCACAAGATGGGGCTAGAGAAGCAGAGAGGATTCTAGACCACGCAGAGTCTTAAAGGCCAACAGTGTGTTTTCTATTCTCAAAACAATGCTTGTGAGCGATGTTTATGAGCAACGTTCCAACTTGCTTTGAAGGTTTCTTGTGTGAAGAGTGGATTGGAAGGAAACAAGATATATGGACACCAGTTAGGACCTAATCGCAACAGACAGGCAAGTTCAGTATTAGGAAGTTGAGGAAGAGCTGGCTGACAGATTCCAAAGAAATTCAGGAGATGAACTGAAGCGGGCTTAATGGGGTAGGAGATGGAGGAAAGGAAGGTCTTAGGGAATTCAAGGGTTTACTGCACACATGAGCAAAGTCTCAAAATTAATCATTTGAACGTACAGAGGCGGATCTCCCAAATGACACCGGTTAGGAAGCAACGGTACGCCCTTTAGAATTCCTAGAGACAACACAAATCAACTGTTTCGATGGAAAATTCGGCGGGACTCTTGATTTCCATGGGAATACAGAGAAAAGAGACACTGATCTGGCTTGCAGGTATATTTAGGAAGTTGTTAGCCGGACATCACCTACTAGTATCATGTAAGTAGGCCGTCCGAAGTAGGAAGCTTAGGGGAAAAACCTGGAGGAAAACTTAAAAGCTTAAGCCACACCTCTACACTACACCACCTTTCACAATTTCTTCTCAGATAAGCATCATCCCCATCAGTGAAGAAACTCGTTCGTACCTCATAATAGGAAAAACAGGCCTAAAGATTCAATGTGTGTCTTGGGAGGTCCCATCTATGCGATATCTTCCTGGGACCAGAAAAGGCCCCAGGAAGATCCATCTCTGCACCCCTGAAAGCTTACCACCAAGGAAAATGACTAGGTCCATAGATTGCCTCCCTCAAACCAGCTTACCTCACACATAGATCATTAGCAACTCCGCCCTTACTCACATTATCACAGTCACAAGAGTGGTTAGGGAGAAAAGCACTAACCAGGGGAACTAAAACAGAGGCAATCCAGGCCAAGCTGGGCTGGTGGCAGATATCTTGCTCCTTACGCTCGGGTGCATAATGCGACTCACCACAGTGCCTTTTTCACAGACCCTTTTGAACGTTTCTCCACAGAATCCAACAGCTCAAGTTAGTTCATGACGCTTCAAGGTCAACAATCGTCAAGAGAAAAACATGCAATATGTCTTACAATGTTGGATTCCTTACAAACAGGACAAGGAGATAACCATGTAGACAAAACCAGAGCATTTGAAAACATCTGTATTCTACAAACACACCAGTGAATGCTATAAATAAGGTACTATGACATAAAACAAAATGAAAACTAGATGTGAGACTCTTCTCTTCAGTGTACAGACTTCATGGCAGTTGCTGCACACTATCTAGCTACTTAGATCTTTAACTCTCTGTTCTGTTAATACCAAATGAGGCCCAAGTGTGTCAACCTGTTTCCCACAGAAACCAAAAAGTCTACATGCATCTCTTTTCTCCTGTGCCCTTTCACCTTACCTGCTCCCAATTCTCCACCAACGTCCTCCTCTTTCTCTAATTATTCTCCTCTTCATTTTGCTTGGCCTTGCCCCCAAGCATGCAAGACAGAGAGTCCTAGAGGTCCAAGATTCTAGAGTGGCTGTTTGCAAGGCGGAGGAGATTACAGTAACTGCCACACTGTATATACTTCTGTGCAAAGAAAAAGGGACAGTGTTCAGAATGTCTCTCACATATAACAAGAGCTGGAGATGGCAGGATACCTGTGTGGCCCAAGGAACTAGAGCTAGCAAATTATGGGCCAAACAATTGCAACCAAAGGCTGGAAGAGGAAAGGTCTGCAACCAGCTCTGTCTCCTAGCTCTCTGGTATTTGCTGCCAACGGGCAGAGTCTATTTCGTGAAGCATCAAGCACTGAAAAGAAGACTCCTGCTGCTGGAAGTTGACAGGAAGTAACGTCCAATGCAAGATCAAGGCTTGTCCTCGAAGCAATGCCCATAATGGAAGAAAAAAAAAAAAGAGAAAGCGGAAGAGAAACGTTAAGTCGCAAGTCCAACCTGGCCCCCAGCCTAGCCCAGCCCAAGGAAGGTAGGAGTCAAGGAGAAGAAACTAAAAGAGAAGAGCCTTGGACCACAACATTCTCCACAAGGTACACTCAAGAAACTTCACCCTACTCTTGAACCAAGTTACAAAGAGAGCTTCTTAATCCCTACTTTGGCTCCTTAAAAGCTGCTATCAGTTCACTCATTAGACACATCTGATTTCAGAACAACTGTAATAGTTCAAACTAGATGGCTCTTTCCTTCCTAAGGATTATTAATTAAAGAAGATCTATATAGCTCTAAGTATATGATACATAAAATAGAATACTCTGTAGAATATAAGTAACTCTTAGTTCAGTGTATTAATGAACGTCTGTAAGAAATGTGGCAATGATTTCCCTAATGGAAGAGCCTGGGGGAGGTAAATCTGTCTTCTAGGATTTCCTCCTCCCCAAAGCTCAGAAACTCAGGTGTTGTTTTAGCTCTCCTACACTCTCTTCACCCAAGCCCGCCTTCCTGTTGGGGATCGGACCTCCCTATTGGCTCTCTCATACCTTTCAACTGCCTGCTTTGTGACATCACTCTCCTCCCAAACCTACTACCACTTGGTAGAGCCTTGGGGTTTCCGTGGAGCTGTTTGGACCAGTAACCAGTGACCTCTGTACTGGACACGTGCGCCGTTCAGCTGCAGCCACTCAGACATCCTCTAGTGTTGTCTCCTCATCCCTTGTACCTGCAGTGGATGCTTCCTCTTCTCTGACCATGTCAGGTAAGAAAAGAAACTTTGGAAAGTTTTGCGTTCGATTTCTTTTGCCCCTAAATTGAGTAGGAGATTCAAAATAGCATGGAATAATGAGGGAAAGTATTGAACTACACGTCTGGAGACCTAATTTCACTTTTGACTTTGACGTTTACTATCTGTGTGACTTTGGACAAATCACTGGCTGTCTCACAAAGCCTGTTGCTTTCCTTAACTGTTACGTTAGGATACCACATTGGGTTGATCACTCTGATCCCCTTCTTTTCCAGTATTGAGCCTTAAAGGGTACCCATGTAGAAAACGAAATCAGACACTTCTCAAGAGTGTTTCAACAGAAACACAGAAAAGCCAGGGGACATAGAAAACTAGCAATATATACCAAGATGTTTCATCTCTAATGGTCTCCCTCCACTAGGATTTCGACTAGTTGAAAAGAGAGAATAGGGAGAGAGGATGGAGAGTACTGGGCTCTACAGGGAGGCACAGAGTCGAGCGTAAGGAAGTTTAGGACGGTTTTCATTAGCACAGGCCAACAGGCACCAAGAGATGGGAGAAAATGTAAGAATGAAGAGGGAAAGCATAGAGGAGCTCTCAAGAAAAACGGAGTTTGCAATGGAATGCTGATGGGAACCAAAGATTTTCAATTAAAGCAGAAACAGCACAGAGGGAAACCTGCTCAGAGCAGGGCAAAACCAAGTTGATGGTAGCAAACCCTTACATTAACAGACTTAAGAAGGAAAGTAAGGCCAGAACAGGGGATCACCGGGAAAGGCAGCTTATCAGAAAAGTCATACTCCGTTTTCTTTCTTTTATTGCCTCTCTGAATACAGTTGGCCACTTGACAGTTTTGAATATAAACATTTTAGAAATACGTTTTAGAAATGATGCCTCCTATAAACAAGCAACCACAGTGGTTATCTAGGGGGCTGCTTTTCAGTGTTTTATTCTTTCTAATTTTTAAACTAGGTAGACATTTCACCAATTCAACATTTTAAGTGATATCTTCTAAATTGAATCAGAAGGACTATTTTCCTTGGTGTGATATGTAGGTTCTAAGGCAAGGCTGCTTTTCATTTTTACAGTTATTTCCTTCCTAACACAGAGAGCACATTGATCAACAGCCATCGTTCGCTTGTAGAGCTTAGCTACCGAAGAAGAAGAAGAAGAAGAAAAAGTCAAGCCCCACATCTCTAATTCCCCCCACTTAGGGAATTCCCTGGCGGTCCAGTGCTTAGGACTCGGTGCTTTCACGGCCAGGGCCACGCGGCGCGGCCAAAGAAACAAAACAAACAAACATCCACGTTTATCGAAAACCATATTGTGGAGTCCTGTGGATTTTCTTACATTTGAAAATCTTTTTTAATTGGATTCTAGGCATGATGGTTTTTTGAGGTTTTGGGATGCCATCTTCTTGGATGCTGAAGATGATTCTAATCTAAGTTCTAGGATAAATCCAAAAACCTTCCTGATACATTTTAAGCTTCCTTTCTGCTTATTATATAAGCTATATTCATTGAAATATATATTTCTCCTAGGCTTAATACCTCTTACTTGCTGGGTAAAAATATGAAGGAGCACAATAATGAAACTCTTTTACACTTATTATTTTGCTGTCTGCTTCGTACCGGTTTTCATTGAAATACTTGTCTATATGTGTTGTGGCTACCTATACATGCACATTTATTGCATTCTGTTGCTTGTTATGCATTTTTTACTGACATACCTTCTCTGTCTGTATGCATTGGCTAGGAATTCATTCACCTCTATCACCTCCATCGTGTCTTCTGGTTAATAGTATTCACTAAAATAGAGTGGGCAAAATTCACTTTCATAATATTGCATGGATGGTACAGAATGCCATTTGTTAGTAAATTCATTAGGCTTCGATACTTGCCACATACCCCAGTTTTCATTAATATCTATGGATTTCTTTTTCGTTAACGTAATATGCTTGTCATGATTTTTCTTTGTCTTTCTAGAACTTATTGTATCTTCCTCCATATAAATCATACGCAACAGATCAGCTTATTCATCTATTAATTATTACTGCTATTATTATTGGTGGTGGTGTTATAACCACTTTACAGGTGAGGAATCTGAAGTAATCAGATAACTTTTCCCTTTCCAAAAGCACTTAAGAAATCCACTTTCGGGTAATCATTTTGAGGTAGGATGAGAAACCGGGCTTGAAGAGGGCAAAAATGACTCTTTCAATTCACCAGTTGGACTGAGCTGTACGTCACCTCTAGGTAATAGCGTGGGAACTGCACAAGCAAAGGGAGACACCGAAGACGACAATGGTAATAGCCGTACTGTTTTCTAATGGACAAAAAAAATGCCTATATTATAAGTTCTATTTCTCCTGCTTTCTGGCAGTATCATGCTCAGAGTGGAGTCCTGGCAAGGAAGTCAGGATACTTAGGTTCTGAAACCTGGTAATGATACTAACATAATGAGAGAACTTGAACAAGTCAACCCGACCTCTCTGAGCCTCAGTTTCCTTACTCACGAAATGAGACTGAGAACATCGAAGTTCTCTAAGGGCCTCCTAGTTCTAAAATGCTTCCAGTCTAGGAAATAGCATAGAAGTCAATACGAGTGCAGGCTGAAGGGAAAGACAGGGCAGGGAGAAGGTTGCTTCCAGCCTAGAGAACAATCTCTGAACCACACCACTTGGCTCTTCTGCCCGTCTGTGCCCAAGATGGGAGCACAGGCAGTTAATAGAGAAGAGTGGAAAACTGCTCAGTCCTTACAGCCATCATCAACTGTCTGATTTTGGGTTTCTCAGGAAGTAGTGATAGTAGAGGTGTCCTGATAGCAAGAACCTTCAGATGATGCCGTTCCTCAAACGTAGTGAGAATTTCTCAACCTCCCTGAGTTTTTCATGACCCTCTTGTTCTTACAGAAAATTTCCAACATCCATCTCTACTTGGAACTCTAAATTCTCTGCAGCATTCTCCTCCTGTGGTGAGCAATGCAACTTCCCTAACACGAAGTGTCTGCAACTTCTCCAGAGTCTCTGCCCCTGCCGTCAGTGCGGCATCGGCTACTGGTACCCCTTTCCAGACACTCATGGGTAGTGCCTACCTTTACCAACATTCTAGCACGACTATGTTATCTGGAGTTACTGACCACAGCCAGATCTCCACTTCAGCTGCTTCCTATCCAGGTGTTCTTGAGTGGGACATCACAGCAAGCACTGAAAAGAATTCTTCTTCACTCGGAGACTTTACTCTGGCACTCACTGACCGCCACACAGCTGCCTCCTCCATGTTTCTGGCAGCCCAGTATGATAAAACTTCAGACGCCAAGAACATGGTCCCTCTACATCCATCGCTTTCTGCCAGCCTTGCTCAGGGAACACCATCTCAGATTCCAAATCAGGGGCAGAGCCGCCTGCCACTTCCCTGCCAGGAAGGGAGCCAGGTATATTACTATAACCAAGGCACACTGGGGTCTTTACTGTATGGAGAACTTGGCTCCTGCCCGCAATCCTACGGCTCGGCGTCATACACAGGAAGTCGGGCCTCTGGGCAACCAGAAATGGGAATGGGACCGAAGGAGATTCAGCCCACAAATATCCGACCACCAGCTTCCACCTCTGCAGTCTGCCACCCTGTGTCTGCTCAACGCATCACAGAAACAAGTTTTCAAGGTGAGTATAACAAACGCCAGAGAAAGTTGAAGAATGAGGTCGGCATTCAAAAATGGGGTCAAATCGACAGCTGGGAAGGGGTGTAGAGGCAGGTAGAATTCAGATCCTGAGCCTTTAATAACCACTACCTTCGCTCAGTGCCCTCTGTTTTTAGACTCTCTATGAGAACACCTAGGGCTTCCCTGGTGGCGCCGTGGTTAAGAATCCGCCTGCCAATGCAATGCGGGGGACACGGGTTCGAGCCCTGGTCTGCGAAGATCCCACATGCCGTGCAGCAACTAAGCGCATGTGCCACAACGACGGAGCCTGCATTCTAGAGCCCGTGAGCCTCAACTACCGAAGCCCACGTGCCTACAGCCCATGCTCCGCAACAAGAGAAGCCACCGCGATGAGAAGCCCGCACACCGCAACCAAGAGTAGCCCCCGCTAGCCGCCAACTAGAGAAAGCCCGTGCACAGCAATGAGAGACCCAGTGCAGCCAAAAACATAAATACGTAGAATAAATAAGTTCAAACAGTAAATAAATACATAAACATAAATTACAAAAAAAAAAGAACACCTAATGCAGGTGGGACGGTGGGAGGGCCACTGTAGAGGTCATCTATGCTACATGTACAAGAACCCCGAGAGCACACCAATCGGTACCACACTTTTCACTGCTGTAGCCGATCGTTCCCCCTGTACTGCCACACTGTAGCACTCCCTTCCCTCATCTACTGCTATAGTCTCTTCGGAAGGTGTTTCAGAACTCTTGTTATGAGAGTGCCAGTTGAACTGTCCTCACTTCCTTCATTTATACCAGGATTGAAGACCTTGTGGTCCGAGATCCTGTCCAGAGAGCAAGCAGGCTAAGACTCTGTCTTTGTTGATGTATTTCATCAGCAAGGGCTCTACCCCCTCTCCTAGTTCATGGTGTGACGTGTTCTTGGCCTCTCGGGAAAGTGGGGAGAATGGAAAGGACCCTATATGAGAATGCTAGGCTTTGTAAAACATTTCAGGTTTTTAAAAATAAGACTCATTTTGTATTGGACTTATAAACAGTCCTATGAAATACAAAGCGAGCCGAGAATCAGCGACAGGAAAGGCTCACCAGTAAGAATTACAACAGTCACCGCTTACCTCGTAGCATAGGGCACTGTCCGTGATCCTTAAGAAGAGTTAGTAGAAATGCCTTGCCCATCTTGCCCCTGAACCCCTTGAAAGGTACACGACTGCTGTGTTGGTGTTTAGGGGGAGCATCTCACTTACCAGGGACTGACTTCTCCCTTGATCCCTTTGTAGGGATGGAGACCTCCCCCCTGGTGATGAAAAATTCCCTGGGATTGCAACCTCCAAGCCAGACGTTTTGTGTGACACAAAGTCAAGAACTCCCCAAGTCCTGCAGTAGCAGAAACAGCCACATACTTGAGAGTAACCCACCATCTGAACTTGGGGACATTTCAGTGACAGCTCCAGTCCAGAGTGCCAGGCGTCTCCTGGCCCTGCCTCCAGCTCCAAGCCAGGGACAAATAGAGAGTAAGCACGTGGATGATATCAAAACCAAGCTTTCAAAGCCTCTGGATGCCTACCAGATCCCAACAGAGAACCAAGATCCTCCACTACTCCCTTTAGGAATCCCTGATATTCACCAGCCGCTGGCCTGCACCGATCCCCTCAGCCAAGAGGAGCAGCCTGGTTCTGAAAATGCTGATCTGGGAGAGAACAGCCGGAGTCGTCAGGACCTAGGGACACTTGAAAATGGGATTGAACCTAGCAGTGGTCTTGCAGACATTACTACACTGGCGGAGGATATTCACCTTCCCCAGCTCTTTAATCCTTTGAAAGATCTTGATCAATCCCAAGGTCCCAACGTGATCAAAGCTAAAGACACCAGAGCCATTAAGGTGAATCAGGTGCAGGAAAAGCCAAGTGTCATAAAGGTTCCCTCTGATCAACCCAGGAAGAACAAACAGAAAGCCTCTGAGCCTACCAGTGGCGCTCCCAAGGCCAAAATCCAGCCAAAGAATCCAGAGTGCCTGTTAGGGGGAGAAGTGGTTATATGCCACGCTGCAGTCAGTGACAGGGCTCCTGTGAACACGGCCAAGCACTCTCAAGGCAAACCTCAGAAAGCTGCATCCAGAAAGATCAGCAAAACTAAGAGCCACGGGCAGGAAAAGACCAAAAGGACCAGAGGGAGAAACAAGGCTGAGGAGAACAAGCAGTCAGGGAACAAAGTCAAGGCAGAAGAGAAGCCAGCAATCCCCCACACGAAGCGAAAGGAACACCAAACTGAGCTTCTCCAACAGAGCTTTCAAAAGCCTCGAACCTCCCTTGGCGTGCGCATGCTGGAGTCTGTGAAGGTTCTTCATGCGCTGGGGAAGAAGAATGAGACGAAAACTGGGCTCTCTTCCTGTCGGCTCTTGGGAAAGTCAAGCAACCCCAAAGACCCCCAGCCACCCCCAGCTATCCAGCCATGGCGGCATACCCCACGTGAGGGGAAGGGTCCTGAGAAAACGCAAGTCCAAGCCCAGAAACCAGACAGCAGTGCTGAAACAGAGTGTCCGTCTCCAGCCCAGTATGAGCGGCCTCCTCCTGGGAAGGTCAAGTTGATACCTCTGCCTTTTTCTGCCTGGGACAAGCCTCAAGCTCGACCCGCTCCTCGGAGGCCACAGTCTCTGGCCTCACATCGGCCTGCTGGGGCTTACCGTGCCCAGCCTGGTTCTACTGACTCAGCTCAACCTGCTGCAGCCAATTCATCCCAGCCAGCTCCTGCCTCTTTGCCAGGCCCCGCCAAACCAGCTCAGCCAACTGTGACCAACCCAACCCAACCGGCTTGGCCCAACCATACCCAGCCTCGTGTCCCTCAGTCTGCTGCTCCTAGGCCTGCACCCTCCAAAACTTCATCTGGCGCTCCTCTCCAGCGGGAGCCTGTTCCCCCTGCTGTGAATAAGCGCCAGTCCCCACCCAAGCTCCAAACCCACTTTCTACTCCAAGACTTCAGCAAGCAACGAGTTCCATGGAGGGAACCCAACGTGCCTGAGCCAGTCATGTCAAAGCCCATCGAACAAGAGCAGAGGCCAGAGCGAGAGGCCATGAAGAGGCGGGCTCAACAACAACGGGAGAATGCTGCCAGATACACCTCTTCGGGCAAGCTGCAATTTTTCACCGAGAGGGAAAACGAAATGGAAATTGCCGACTACTACGGATACGTCAAGTGAGAGCTGCTAGGATTCTTGGTGCCACCTTGGCTACCAGCTGTTCTTCCATACACAGGTAAGACAGGTATAGAACTGAATAAGTAAATGGAATACAATTAATAGACGAGTAACAAACCTTTCGAATTTTCAGATGCTGCTAACTGGGGCGTGAGAAAGGAAGGACTGAAAGTTGGATGGGAGAATGAAGGAAAGGGGTAAAAACTGAGCAAAGAGGAAGGAACTTGGCCCAGGGCTAGGAAGGCCAAAAGAGACGTATGGATTTAGGAAAGGAAGCAGGAGCGAGGATGAAATGGCAGAAGTAAAAAGCAGGGTCAGAGGTCTGGGTTGAAAGAACACAATTGGAGTAGAGTTGAAGGTGACAGAAGATGAGTCTAGGTTTACTAGGAGAAATAGAAAAAGTCTCTCGGGGACGCTGGCCTTAAGTCTCACAACCACCAGATAGGTATTTCAGAAAACAAGAGGTTCAGGACACATCTCTGAAAGGTCTGAGTTGCCTTATTCAGGTGTGACTGTAGTGGGGGAATAGGGAAATCTACCAGAGAAGTGGCTAGGGCTCAGAGTTATCCTAGGGGCAGCTGACGACAGGGGCAGAGCCAAGGGAACTGCTGGATCAGGAGGCCCACGAACAAAGCAGGGGCATAGCCGCCTGTCACTTCCCTGCCAGGAAGGAAGCCAGGTATATTACTGTAACCAAGGCACACTGGGGTCTTTACTGTATGGAGAACTTGGCTCCTGCCCGCAATCCTACGGCTCGGCGTCACACACAGGAAGTAGGGCCTCTGGGCAACCAGAAATGGGAATGGGACTGAAGGAGATTCAGCCCACAAATATCCGACCACCAGCTTCCACCTCTGCAGTCTGCCACCCTGTGTCTGCTCAACGCATCACAGAAACAAGTTTTCAAGGTGAGTATACAGACGGCAGAGAAAAGTTGAACAATGAGGTCAGCATTCAAAAATGGGGTCAAATCGACAGCTGGGAAGGGGTGTAGAGACAGGTAGAATTTAGATCCTGAGCCTTTAATAACCACTACCTTCTCTCAGTGCTCTCTGTTTTTAGACTCTATATGAGAACACCTAGGGCTTCCCTGGTGGCGCCTGCCAATGCAGGGGACACGGGTTCGAGCCCTGGTCTGCGAAGATCCCACATGCCGTGCAGCAACTAAGCGCATGTGCCACGACGACGGAGCCTGCATTCTAGAGCCCGTGAGCCTCAACTACCGAAGCCCACGTGCCTACAGCCCATGCTCCGCAACAAGAGAAGCCACCGCGATGAGATGCCCGCACACCGCAACCGAGAGTAGCCCCCGCTAGCCGCCAACTAGAGAAAGCCCGTGCACAGCAATGAGAGACCCAGTGCAGCCAAAAACATAAATACGTAGAATAAATAAGTTCAAACAGTAAATAAATACATAAACATAAATTACAAAAAAAAAGAACACCTAATGCAGGTGGGAAGGTGGGAGGGCCACCGTAGAGGTCATCTATGCTACATGTACAAGAACCCCGAGAGCACACCAATCGGTACCACACTTTTCACTGCTGTAGCCGATCGTTCCCCCTGTACTGCCACACTGTAGCACTCCCTTCCCTCATCTACTGCTATAGTCTCTTCGGAAGGTGTTTCCGAACTCTTGTTATGAGAGTGCCAGTTGAACTGTCCTCACTTCCTTCATTTATACCAGGATTGAAGACCTTGTGGTCCGAGATCCTGTCCAGAGAGCAAGCAGGCTAAGGCTCTGTCTTTGTTGATGTATTTCATCAGAAAGGGCTCTACCCCCTCTCCTAGTTCATGGTGTGA
Source organism: Balaenoptera borealis (assembly GCF_965194805.1). Lineage (NCBI taxonomy): Eukaryota > Metazoa > Chordata > Mammalia > Artiodactyla > Balaenopteridae > Balaenoptera > Balaenoptera borealis. The sequence continues at coordinate 114,930 of NW_028123008.1, read as the reverse complement.
CGTGTTCTTGGCCTCTCGGGAAAGTGGGGAGAATGGAAAGGACCCTATATGAGAATGCTAGGCTCTGTAAAACATTTCAGGTTTTTAAAAATAAGACTCATTTTGTATTGGACTGACAACAGTCCTATGAAATACAAAGAAAGCCGAGAATCAGTGACAGGAAAGGATCACCAGTAAGAACTACAGCAGTCACCGCTTACCTCGTAGCATAGGGCACTGTCCGTGATCCTTAAGAAGAGTTAGTAGAAATGCCTTGCCCATCTTGCCCCTGAACCCCTTGAAAGGTACACGACTGCTGTGTTGGTGTTTAGGGGGAACATCTCACTTACCAGGGACTGACTTCTCCCTTGATTCCTCTGTAGTGATGGAGACTTCCCCGCTGATGAAAAATTCCCTGGGATTGCAACCTCCAAGCCAGACAGCTTTCCTATGGAATGACAGAGAACTTGTCAAGGTGAAACACCAGTCTGCGGGAGAAAGGGAGGAAGAGAATGATGGAAATCGTTTCTGGGAAACTATTTTTACATTATGTGTTGTTTGTTCCCGGTAAATAAACTGAAATCTTCTTAACAGTACAACAAAATCTAAACCACTAAAGCCAACAATACAGGAGTATAACGTTCGACAAAAATTTCTTTGGCTGCGCAGCATGTGGGATCTTAGCTCCCCAACCAGGGATTGAACCCACGCCTGCTGCATTGGAAGCGCAGAGTCTTCACCACGGGACCACCGGGGAAGTCCCAGGACTATCACTTTTAAAGGAGAAGGTACAAACCCCTCGGTTCTATGAACTGGAGATTTTTAGTAAGAAGTCAATATATTTGTTGTTAGGCACATTTTATGTTAGGCTGTCTCCCTGCACAGGATGCAGGCGCCTTGAGAATGGAAGTCATATCCCTCTATAGTACGTCCCTCTTCTTTCTGCTTTGCAGTTTGCTGCTCCACTTGTTCAACCCCACCTAGTAATAACCTATACTTCCCTTGTTCCTGTTTTCCCATCTGGAAAACAGACAAAAGGCAACCAAACAACGCAAAGGTCTCAACAAATAAGGGATATCCAAAACCAGAGATGGCCAGAACTTCTGTACCCCTGATGAAATAGTCCTCATACAAAACCTGATAATCAAATTCCTTAATGCTAGGAATCACAGTGAAAAATAGTATCTGAACTGACTTCTGTCAGATGAGTGAGAACTAAGGTTAATTCAGTGTATCTGAAGCATAGAAAGTGAGGGCAAAAGTGGCACAAGATGGGGCTAGAGAAGCAGAGAGGATTCTAGACCACGCAGAGTCTTAAAGGCCAACAGTGTGTTTTCTATTCTCAAAACAATGCTTGTGAGCGATGTTTATGAGCAACGTTCCAACTTGCTTTGAAGGTTTCTTGTGTGAAGAGTGGATTGGAAGGAAACAAGATATATGGACACCAGTTAGGACCTAATCGCAACAGACAGGCAAGTTCAGTATTAGGAAGTTGAGGAAGAGCTGGCTGACAGATTCCAAAGAAATTCAGGAGATGAACTGAAGCGGGCTTAATGGGGTAGGAGATGGAGGAAAGGAAGGTCTTAGGGAATTCAAGGGTTTACTGCACACATGAGCAAAGTCTCAAAATTAATCATTTGAACGTACAGAGGCGGATCTCCCAAATGACACCGGTTAGGAAGCAACGGTACGCCCTTTAGAATTCCTAGAGACAACACAAATCAACTGTTTCGATGGAAAATTCGGCGGGACTCTTGATTTCCATGGGAATACAGAGAAAAGAGACACTGATCTGGCTTGCAGGTATATTTAGGAAGTTGTTAGCCGGACATCACCTACTAGTATCATGTAAGTAGGCCGTCCGAAGTAGGAAGCTTAGGGGAAAAACCTGGAGGAAAACTTAAAAGCTTAAGCCACACCTCTACACTACACCACCTTTCACAATTTCTTCTCAGATAAGCATCATCCCCATCAGTGAAGAAACTCGTTCGTACCTCATAATAGGAAAAACAGGCCTAAAGATTCAATGTGTGTCTTGGGAGGTCCCATCTATGCGATATCTTCCTGGGACCAGAAAAGGCCCCAGGAAGATCCATCTCTGCACCCCTGAAAGCTTACCACCAAGGAAAATGACTAGGTCCATAGATTGCCTCCCTCAAACCAGCTTACCTCACACATAGATCATTAGCAACTCCGCCCTTACTCACATTATCACAGTCACAAGAGTGGTTAGGGAGAAAAGCACTAACCAGGGGAACTAAAACAGAGGCAATCCAGGCCAAGCTGGGCTGGTGGCAGATATCTTGCTCCTTACGCTCGGGTGCATAATGCGACTCACCACAGTGCCTTTTTCACAGACCCTTTTGAACGTTTCTCCACAGAATCCAACAGCTCAAGTTAGTTCATGACGCTTCAAGGTCAACAATCGTCAAGAGAAAAACATGCAATATGTCTTACAATGTTGGATTCCTTACAAACAGGACAAGGAGATAACCATGTAGACAAAACCAGAGCATTTGAAAACATCTGTATTCTACAAACACACCAGTGAATGCTATAAATAAGGTACTATGACATAAAACAAAATGAAAACTAGATGTGAGACTCTTCTCTTCAGTGTACAGACTTCATGGCAGTTGCTGCACACTATCTAGCTACTTAGATCTTTAACTCTCTGTTCTGTTAATACCAAATGAGGCCCAAGTGTGTCAACCTGTTTCCCACAGAAACCAAAAAGTCTACATGCATCTCTTTTCTCCTGTGCCCTTTCACCTTACCTGCTCCCAATTCTCCACCAACGTCCTCCTCTTTCTCTAATTATTCTCCTCTTCATTTTGCTTGGCCTTGCCCCCAAGCATGCAAGACAGAGAGTCCTAGAGGTCCAAGATTCTAGAGTGGCTGTTTGCAAGGCGGAGGAGATTACAGTAACTGCCACACTGTATATACTTCTGTGCAAAGAAAAAGGGACAGTGTTCAGAATGTCTCTCACATATAACAAGAGCTGGAGATGGCAGGATACCTGTGTGGCCCAAGGAACTAGAGCTAGCAAATTATGGGCCAAACAATTGCAACCAAAGGCTGGAAGAGGAAAGGTCTGCAACCAGCTCTGTCTCCTAGCTCTCTGGTATTTGCTGCCAACGGGCAGAGTCTATTTCGTGAAGCATCAAGCACTGAAAAGAAGACTCCTGCTGCTGGAAGTTGACAGGAAGTAACGTCCAATGCAAGATCAAGGCTTGTCCTCGAAGCAATGCCCATAATGGAAGAAAAAAAAAAAAAGAGAAAGCGGAAGAGAAACGTTAAGTCGCAAGTCCAACCTGGCCCCCAGCCTAGCCCAGCCCAAGGAAGGTAGGAGTCAAGGAGAAGAAACTAAAAGAGAAGAGCCTTGGACCACAACATTCTCCACAAGGTACACTCAAGAAACTTCACCCTACTCTTGAACCAAGTTACAAAGAGAGCTTCTTAATCCCTACTTTGGCTCCTTAAAAGCTGCTATCAGTTCACTCATTAGACACATCTGATTTCAGAACAACTGTAATAGTTCAAACTAGATGGCTCTTTCCTTCCTAAGGATTATTAATTAAATAAGATCTATATAGCTCTAAGTATATGATACATAAAATAGAATACTCTGTAGAATATAAGTAACTCTTAGTTCAGTGTATTAATGAACGTCTGTAAGAAATGTGGCAATGATTTCCCTAATGGAAGAGCCTGGGGGAGGTAAATCTGTCTTCTAGGATTTCCTCCTCCCCAGAGCTCAGAAACTCAGGTGTTGTTTTAGCTCTCCTACACTCTCTTCACCCAAGCCCGCCTTCCTGTTGGGGATCGGACCTCCCTATTGGCTCTCTCATACCTTTCAACTGCCTGCTTTGTGACATCACTCTCCTCCCAAACCTACTACCACTTGGTAGAGCCTTGGGGTTTCCGTGGAGCTGTTTGGACCAGTAACCAGTGACCTCTGTACTGGACACGTGCGCCGTTCAGCTGCAGCCACTCAGACATCCTCTAGTGTTGTCTCCTCATCCCTTGTACCTGCAGTGGATGCTTCCTCTTCTCTGACCATGTCAGGTAAGAAAAGAAACTTTGGAAAGTTTTGCGTTCGATTTCTTTTGCCCCTAAATTGAGTAGGAGATTCAAAATAGCATGGAATAATGAGGGAAAGTATTGAACTACAAGTCTGGAGACCTAATTTCACTTTTGACTTTGACGTTTACTATCTGTGTGACTTTGGACAAATCACTGGCTGTCTCACAAAGCCTGTTGCTTTCCTTAACTGTTACGTTAGGATACCACATTGGGTTGATCACTCTGATCCCCTTCTTTTCCAGTATTGAGCCTTAAAGGGTACCCATGTAGAAAACGAAATCAGACACTTCTCAAGAGTGTTTCAACAGAAACACAGAAAAGCCAGGGGACATAGAAAACTAGCAATATATACCAAGATGTTTCATCTCTAATGGTCTCCCTCCACTAGGATTTCGACTAGTTGAAAAGAGAGAATAGGGAGAGAGGATGGAGAGTACTGGGCTCTACAGGGAGGCACAGAGTCGAGCGTAAGGAAGTTTAGGACGGTTTTCATTAGCACAGGCCAACAGGCACCAAGAGATGGGAGAAAATGTAAGAATGAAGAGGGAAAGCATAGAGGAGCTCTCAAGAAAAACGGAGTTTGCAATGGAATGCTGATGGGAACCAAAGATTTTCAATTAAAGCAGAAACAGCACAGAGGGAAACCTGCTCAGAGCAGGGCAAAACCAAGTTGATGGTAGCAAACCCTTACATTAACAGACTTAAGAAGGAAAGTAAGGCCAGAACAGGGGATCACCGGGAAAGGCAGCTTATCAGAAAAGTCATACTCCGTTTTCTTTCTTTTATTGCCTCTCTGAATACAGTTGGCCACTTGACAGTTTTGAATATAAACATTTTAGAAATACGTTTTAGAAATGATGCCTCCTATAAACAAGCAACCACAGTGGTTATCTAGGGGGCTGCTTTTCAGTGTTTTATTCTTTCTAATTTTTAAACTAGGTAGACATTTCACCAATTCAACATTTTAAGTGATATCTTCTAAATTGAATCAGAAGGACTATTTTCCTTGGTGTGATATGTAGGTTCTAAGGCAAGGCTGCTTTTCATTTTTACAGTTATTTCCTTCCTAACACAGAGAGCACATTGATCAACAGCCATCGTTCGCTTGTAGAGCTTAGCTACCGAAGAAGAAGAAGAAGAAGAAGAAAAAGTCAAGCCCCACATCTCTAATTCCCCCCACTTAGGGAATTCCCTGGCGGTCCAGTGCTTAGGACTCGGTGCTTTCACGGCCAGGGCCACGCGGCGCGGCCAAAGAAACAAAACAAACAAACATCCACGTTTATCGAAAACCATATTGTGGAGTCCTGTGGATTTTCTTACATTTGAAAATCTTTTTTAATTGGATTCTAGGCATGATGGTTTTTTGAGGTTTTGGGATGCCATCTTCTTGGATGCTGAAGATGATTCTAATCTAAGTTCTAGGATAAATCCAAAAACCTTCCTGATACATTTTAAGCTTCCTTTCTGCTTATTATATAAGCTATATTCATTGAAATATATATTTCTCCTAGGCTTAATACCTCTTACTTGCTGGGTAAAAATATGAAGGAGCACAATAATGAAACTCTTTTACACTTATTATTTTGCTGTCTGCTTCGTACCGGTTTTCATTGAAATACTTGTCTATATGTGTTGTGGCTACCTATACATGCACATTTATTGCATTCTGTTGCTTGTTATGCATTTTTTACTGACATACCTTCTCTGTCTGTATGCATTGGCTAGGAATTCATTCACCTCTATCACCTCCATCGTGTCTTCTGGTTAATAGTATTCACTAAAATAGAGTGGGCAAAATTCACTTTCATAATATTGCATGGATGGTACAGAATGCCATTTGTTAGTAAATTCATTAGGCTTCGATACTTGCCACATACCCCAGTTTTCATTAATATCTATGGATTTCTTTTTCGTTAACGTAATATGCTTGTCATGATTTTTCTTTGTCTTTCTAGAACTTATTGTATCTTCCTCCATATAAATCATACGCAACAGATCAGCTTATTCATCTATTAATTATTACTGCTATTATTATTGGTGGTGGTGTTATAACCACTTTACAGGTGAGGAATCTGAAGTAATCAGATAACTTTTCCCTTTCCAAAAGCACTTAAGAAATCCACTTTCGGGTAATCATTTTGAGGTAGGATGAGAAACCGGGCTTGAAGAGGGCAAAAATGACTCTTTCAATTCACCAGTTGGACTGAGCTGTACGTCACCTCTAGGTAATAGCGTGGGAACTGCACAAGCAAAGGGAGACACCGAAGACGACAATGGTAATAGCCGTACTGTTTTCTAATGGACAAAAAAAATGCCTATATTATAAGTTCTATTTCTCCTGCTTTCTGGCAGTATCATGCTCAGAGTGGAGTCCTGGCAAGGAAGTCAGGATACTTAGGTTCTGAAACCTGGTAATGATACTAACATAATGAGAGAACTTGAACAAGTCAACCCGACCTCTCTGAGCCTCAGTTTCCTTACTCACGAAATGAGACTGAGAACATCGAAGTTCTCTAAGGGCCTCCTAGTTCTAAAATGCTTCCAGTCTAGGAAATAGCATAGAAGTCAATACGAGTGCAGGCTGAAGGGAAAGACAGGGCAGGGAGAAGGTTGCTTCCAGCCTAGAGAACAATCTCTGAACCACACCACTTGGCTCTTCTGCCCGTCTGTGCCCAAGATGGGAGCACAGGCAGTTAATAGAGAAGAGTGGAAAACTGCTCAGTCCTTACAGCCATCATCAACTGTCTGATTTTGGGTTTCTCAGGAAGTAGTGATAGTAGAGGTGTCCTGATAGCAAGAACCTTCAGATGATGCCGTTCCTCAAACGTAGTGAGAATTTCTCAACCTCCCTGAGTTTTTCATGACCCTCTTGTTCTTACAGAAAATTTCCAACATCCATCTCTACTTGGAACTCTAAATTCTCTGCAGCATTCTCCTCCTGTGGTGAGCAATGCAACTTCCCTAACACGAAGTGTCTGCAACTTCTCCAGAGTCTCTGCCCCTGCCGTCAGTGCGGCATCGGCTACTGGTACCCCTTTCCAGACACTCATGGGTAGTGCCTACCTTTACCAACATTCTAGCACGACTATGTTATCTGGAGTTACTGACCACAGCCAGATCTCCACTTCAGCTGCTTCCTATCCAGGTGTTCTTGAGTGGGACATCACAGCAAGCACTGAAAAGAATTCTTCTTCACTCGGAGACTTTACTCTGGCACTCACTGACCGCCACACAGCTGCCTCCTCCATGTTTCTGGCAGCCCAGGATGATAAAACTTCAGACGCCAAGAACATGGTCCCTCTACATCCATCGCTTTCTGCCAGCCTTGCTCAGGGAACACCATCTCAGATTCCAAATCAGGGGCAGAGCCGCCTGCCACTTCCCTGCCAGGAAGGGAGCCAGGTATATTACTATAACCAAGGCACACTGGGGTCTTTACTGTATGGAGAACTTGGCTCCTGCCCGCAATCCTACGGCTCGGCGTCATACACAGGAAGTCGGGCCTCTGGGCAACCAGAAATGGGAATGGGACCGAAGGAGATTCAGCCCACAAATATCCGACCACCAGCTTCCACCTCTGCAGTCTGCCACCCTGTGTCTGCTCAACGCATCACAGAAACAAGTTTTCAAGGTGAGTATAACAAACGCCAGAGAAAGTTGAAGAATGAGGTCGGCATTCAAAAATGGGGTCAAATCGACAGCTGGGAAGGGGTGTAGAGGCAGGTAGAATTCAGATCCTGAGCCTTTAATAACCACTACCTTCGCTCAGTGCCCTCTGTTTTTAGACTCTCTATGAGAACACCTAGGGCTTCCCTGGTGGCGCCGTGGTTAAGAATCCGCCTGCCAATGCAATGCGGGGGACACGGGTTCGAGCCCTGGTCTGCGAAGATCCCACATGCCGTGCAGCAACTAAGCGCATGTGCCACAACGACGGAGCCTGCATTCTAGAGCCCGTGAGCCTCAACTACCGAAGCCCACGTGCCTACAGCCCATGCTCCGCAACAAGAGAAGCCACCGCGATGAGAAGCCCGCACACCGCAACCGAGAGTAGCCCCCGCTAGCCGCCAACTAGAGAAAGCCCGTGCACAGCAATGAGAGACCCAGTGCAGCCAAAAACATAAATACGTAGAATAAATAAGTTCAAACAGTAAATAAATACATAAACATAAATTACAAAAAAAAAAGAACACCTAATGCAGGTGGGACGGTGGGAGGGCCACTGTAGAGGTCATCTATGCTACATGTACAAGAACCCCGAGAGCACACCAATCGGTACCACACTTTTCACTGCTGTAGCCGATCGTTCCCCCTGTACTGCCACACTGTAGCACTCCCTTCCCTCATCTACTGCTATAGTCTCTTCGGAAGGTGTTTCAGAACTCTTGTTATGAGAGTGCCAGTTGAACTGTCCTCACTTCCTTCATTTATACCAGGATTGAAGACCTTGTGGTCCGAGATCCTGTCCAGAGAGCAAGCAGGCTAAGACTCTGTCTTTGTTGATGTATTTCATCAGCAAGGGCTCTACCCCCTCTCCTAGTTCATGGTGTGACGTGTTCTTGGCCTCTCGGGAAAGTGGGGAGAATGGAAAGGACCCTATATGAGAATGCTAGGCTTTGTAAAACATTTCAGGTTTTTAAAAATAAGACTCATTTTGTATTGGACTTATAAACAGTCCTATGAAATACAAAGCGAGCCGAGAATCAGCGACAGGAAAGGCTCACCAGTAAGAATTACAACAGTCACCGCTTACCTCGTAGCATAGGGCACTGTCCGTGATCCTTAAGAAGAGTTAGTAGAAATGCCTTGCCCATCTTGCCCCTGAACCCCTTGAAAGGTACACGACTGCTGTGTTGGTGTTTAGGGGGAGCATCTCACTTACCAGGGACTGACTTCTCCCTTGATCCCTTTGTAGGGATGGAGACCTCCCCCCTGGTGATGAAAAATTCCCTGGGATTGCAACCTCCAAGCCAGACGTTTTGTGTGACACAAAGTCAAGAACTCCCCAAGTCCTGCAGTAGCAGAAACAGCCACATACTTGAGAGTAACCCACCATCTGAACTTGGGGACATTTCAGTGACAGCTCCAGTCCAGAGTGCCAGGCGTCTCCTGGCCCTGCCTCCAGCTCCAAGCCAGGGACAAATAGAGAGTAAGCACGTGGATGATATCAAAACCAAGCTTTCAAAGCCTCTGGATGCCTACCAGATCCCAACAGAGAACCAAGATCCTCCACTACTCCCTTTAGGAATCCCTGATATTCACCAGCCGCTGGCCTGCACCGATCCCCTCAGCCAAGAGGAGCAGCCTGGTTCTGAAAATGCTGATCTGGGAGAGAACAGCCGGAGTCGTCAGGACCTAGGGACACTTGAAAATGGGATTGAACCTAGCAGTGGTCTTGCAGACATTACTACACTGGCGGAGGATATTCACCTTCCCCAGCTCTTTAATCCTTTGAAAGATCTTGATCAATCCCAAGGTCCCAACGTGATCAAAGCTAAAGACACCAGAGCCATTAAGGTGAATCAGGTGCAGGAAAAGCCAAGTGTCATAAAGGTTCCCTCTGATCAACCCAGGAAGAACAAACAGAAAGCCTCTGAGCCTACCAGTGGCGCTCCCAAGGCCAAAATCCAGCCAAAGAATCCAGAGTGCCTGTTAGGGGGAGAAGTGGTTATATGCCACGCTGCAGTCAGTGACAGGGCTCCTGTGAACACGGCCAAGCACTCTCAAGGCAATCCTCAGAAAGCTGCATCCAGAAAGATCAGCAAAACTAAGAGCCACGGGCAGGAAAAGACCAAAAGGACCAGAGGGAGAAACAAGGCTGAGGAGAACAAGCAGTCAGGGAACAAAGTCAAGGCAGAAGAGAAGCCAGCAATCCCCCACACGAAGCGAAAGGAACACCAAACTGAGCTTCTCCAACAGAGCTTTCAAAAGCCTCGAACCTCCCTTGGCGTGCGCATGCTGGAGTCTGTGAAGGTTCTTCATGCGCTGGGGAAGAAGAATGAGACGAAAACTGGGCTCTCTTCCTGTCGGCTCTTGGGAAAGTCAAGCAACCCCAAAGACCCCCAGCCACCCCCAGCTATCCAGCCATGGCGGCATACCCCACGTGAGGGGAAGGGTCCTGAGAAAACGCAAGTCCAAGCCCAGAAACCAGACAGCAGTGCTGAAACAGAGTGTCCGTCTCCAGCCCAGTATGAGCGGCCTCCTCCTGGGAAGGTCAAGTTGATACCTCTGCCTTTTTCTGCCTGGGACAAGCCTCAAGCTCGACCCGCTCCTCGGAGGCCACAGTCTCTGGCCTCACATCGGCCTGCTGGGGCTTACCGTGCCCAGCCTGGTTCTACTGACTCAGCTCAACCTGCTGCAGCCAATTCATCCCAGCCAGCTCCTGCCTCTTTGCCAGGCCCCGCCAAACCAGCTCAGCCAACTGTGACCAACCCAACCCAACCGGCTTGGCCCAACCATACCCAGCCTCGTGTCCCTCAGTCTGCTGCTCCTAGGCCTGCACCCTCCAAAACTTCATCTGGCGCTCCTCTCCAGCGGGAGCCTGTTCCCCCTGCTGTGAATAAGCGCCAGTCCCCACCCAAGCTCCAAACCCACTTTCTACTCCAAGACTTCAGCAAGCAACGAGTTCCATGGAGGGAACCCAACGTGCCTGAGCCAGTCATGTCAAAGCCCATCGAACAAGAGCAGAGGCCAGAGCGAGAGGCCATGAAGAGGCGGGCTCAACAACAACGGGAGAATGCTGCCAGATACACCTCTTCGGGCAAGCTGCAATTTTTCACCGAGAGGGAAAACGAAATGGAAATTGCCGACTACTACGGATACGTCAAGTGAGAGCTGCTAGGATTCTTGGTGCCACCTTGGCTACCAGCTGTTCTTCCATACACAGGTAAGACAGGTATAGAACTGAATAAGTAAATGGAATACAATTAATAGACGAGTAACAAACCTTTCGAATTTTCAGATGCTGCTAACTGGGGCGTGAGAAAGGAAGGACTGAAAGTTGGATGGGAGAATGAAGGAAAGGGGTAAAAACTGAGCAAAGAGGAAGGAACTTGGCCCAGGGCTAGGAAGGCCAAAAGAGACGTATGGATTTAGGAAAGGAAGCAGGAGCGAGGATGAAATGGCAGAAGTAAAAAGCAGGGTCAGAGGTCTGGGTTGAAAGAACACAATTGGAGTAGAGTTGAAGGTGACAGAAGATGAGTCTAGGTTTACTAGGAGAAATAGAAAAAGTCTCTCGGGGACGCTGGCCTTAAGTCTCACAACCACCAGATAGGTATTTCAGAAAACAAGAGGTTCAGGACACATCTCTGAAAGGTCTGAGTTGCCTTATTCAGGTGTGACTGTAGTGGGGGAATAGGGAAATCTACCAGAGAAGTGGCTAGGGCTCAGAGTTATCCTAGGGGCAGCTGACGACAGGGGCAGAGCCAAGGGAACTGCTGGATCAGGAGGCCCACGAACAAAGCAGGGGCATAGCCGCCTGTCACTTCCCTGCCAGGAAGGAAGCCAGGTATATTACTGTAACCAAGGCACACTGGGGTCTTTACTGTATGGAGAACTTGGCTCCTGCCCGCAATCCTACGGCTCGGCGTCACACACAGGAAGTAGGGCCTCTGGGCAACCAGAAATGGGAATGGGACTGAAGGAGATTCAGCCCACAAATATCCGACCACCAGCTTCCACCTCTGCAGTCTGCCACCCTGTGTCTGCTCAACGCATCACAGAAACAAGTTTTCAAGGTGAGTATACAGACGGCAGAGAAAAGTTGAACAATGAGGTCAGCATTCAAAAATGGGGTCAAATCGACAGCTGGGAAGGGGTGTAGAGACAGGTAGAATTTAGATCCTGAGCCTTTAATAACCACTACCTTCTCTCAGTGCTCTCTGTTTTTAGACTCTATATGAGAACACCTAGGGCTTCCCTGGTGGCGCCTGCCAATGCAGGGGACACGGGTTCGAGCCCTGGTCTGCGAAGATCCCACATGCCGTGCAGCAACTAAGCGCATGTGCCACGACGACGGAGCCTGCATTCTAGAGCCCGTGAGCCTCAACTACCGAAGCCCACGTGCCTACAGCCCATGCTCCGCAACAAGAGAAGCCACCGCGATGAGATGCCCGCACACCGCAACCGAGAGTAGCCCCCGCTAGCCGCCAACTAGAGAAAGCCCGTGCACAGCAATGAGAGACCCAGTGCAGCCAAAAACATAAATACGTAGAATAAATAAGTTCAAACAGTAAATAAATACATAAACATAAATTACAAAAAAAAAGAACACCTAATGCAGGTGGGAAGGTGGGAGGGCCACCGTAGAGGTCATCTATGCTACATGTACAAGAACCCCGAGAGCACACCAATCGGTACCACACTTTTCACTGCTGTAGCCGATCGTTCCCCCTGTACTGCCACACTGTAGCACTCCCTTCCCTCATCTACTGCTATAGTCTCTTCGGAAGGTGTTTCCGAACTCTTGTTATGAGAGTGCCAGTTGAACTGTCCTCACTTCCTTCATTTATACCAGGATTGAAGACCTTGTGGTCCGAGATCCTGTCCAGAGAGCAAGCAGGCTAAGGCTCTGTCTTTGTTGATGTATTTCATCAGAAAGGGCTCTACCCCCTCTCCTAGTTCATGGTGTGACGTGTTCTTGGCCTCTCGGGAAAGTGGGGAGAATGGAAAGGACCCTATATGAGAATGCTAGGCTCTGTAAAACATTTCAGGTTTTTAAAAATAAGACTCATTTTGTATTGGACTGACAACAGTCCTATGAAATACAAAGAAAGCCGAGAATCAGTGACAGGAAAGGATCACCAGTAAGAACTACAGCAGTCACCGCTTACCTCGTAGCATAGGGCACTGTCCGTGATCCTTAAGAAGAGTTAGTAGAAATGCCTTGCCCATCTTGCCCCTGAACCCCTTGAAAGGTACACGACTGCTGTGTTGGTGTTTAGGGGGAGCATCTCACTTACCAGGGACTGACTTCTCCCTTGATTCCTCTGTAGTGATGGAGACTTCCCCGCTGATGAAAAATTCCCTGGGATTGCAACCTCCAAGCCAGACAGCTTTCCTATGGAATGACAGAGAACTTGTCAAGGTGAAACACCAGTCTGCGGGAGAAAGGGAGGAAGAGAATGATGGAAATCGTTTCTGGGAAACTATTTTTACATTATGTGTTGTTTGTTCCCGGTAAATAAACTGAAATCTTCTTAACAGTACAACAAAATCTAAACCACTAAAGCCAACAATACAGGAGTATAACGTTCGACAAAAATTTCTTTGGCTGCGCAGCATGTGGGATCTTAGCTCCCCAACCAGGGATTGAACCCACGCCTGCTGCATTGGAAGCGCAGAGTCTTCACCACGGGACCACCGGGGAAGTCCCAGGACTATCACTTTTAAAGGAGAAGGTACAAACCCCTCGGTTCTATGAACTGGAAATTTTTAGTAAGAAGTCAATATATTTGTTGTTAGGCACATTTTATGTTAGGCTGTCTCCCTGCACAGGATGCAGGCGCCTTGAGAATGGAAGTCATATCCCTCTATAGTACGTCCCTCTTCTTTCTGCTTTGCAGTTTGCTGCTCCACTTGTTCAACCCCACCTAGTAATAACCTATACTTCCCTTGTTCCTGTTTTCCCATCTGGAAAACAGACAAAAGGCAACCAAACAACGCAAAGGTCTCAACAAATAAGGGATATCCAAAACCAGAGATGGCCAGAACTTCTGTACCCCTGATGAAATAGTCCTCATACAAAACCTGATAATCAAATTCCTTAATGCTAGGAATCACAGTGAAAAATAGTATCTGAACTGACTTCTGTCAGATGAGTGAGAACTAAGGTTAATTCAGTGTATCTGAAGCATAGAAAGTGAGGGCAAAAGTGGCACAAGATGGGGCTAGAGAAGCAGAGAGGATTCTAGACCACGCAGAGTCTTAAAGGCCAACAGTGTGTTTTCTATTCTCAAAACAATGCTTGTGAGCGATGTTTATGAGCAACGTTCCAACTTGCTTTGAAGGTTTCTTGTGTGAAGAGTGGATTGGAAGGAAACAAGATATATGGACACCAGTTAGGACCTAATCGCAACAGACAGGCAAGTTCAGTATTAGGAAGTTGAGGAAGAGCTGGCTGACAGATTCCAAAGAAATTCAGGAGATGAACTGAAGCGGGCTTAATGGGGTAGGAGATGGAGGAAAGGAAGGTCTTAGGGAATTCAAGGGTTTACTGCACACATGAGCAAAGTCTCAAAATTAATCATTTGAACGTACAGAGGCGGATCTCCCAAATGACACCGGTTAGGAAGCAACGGTACGCCCTTTAGAATTCCTAGAGACAACACAAATCAACTGTTTCGATGGAAAATTCGGCGGGACTCTTGATTTCCATGGGAATACAGAGAAAAGAGACACTGATCTGGCTTGCAGGTATATTTAGGAAGTTGTTAGCCGGACATCACCTACTAGTATCATGTAAGTAGGCCGTCCGAAGTAGGAAGCTTAGGGGAAAAACCTGGAGGAAAACTTAAAAGCTTAAGCCACACCTCTACACTACACCACCTTTCACAATTTCTTCTCAGATAAGCATCATCCCCATCAGTGAAGAAACTCGTTCGTACCTCATAATAGGAAAAACAGGCCTAAAGATTCAATGTGTGTCTTGGGAGGTCCCATCTATGCGATATCTTCCTGGGACCAGAAAAGGCCCCAGGAAGATCCATCTCTGCACCCCTGAAAGCTTACCACCAAGGAAAATGACTAGGTCCATAGATTGCCTCCCTCAAACCAGCTTACCTCACACATAGATCATTAGCAACTCCGCCCTTACTCACATTATCACAGTCACAAGAGTGGTTAGGGAGAAAAGCACTAACCAGGGGAACTAAAACAGAGGCAATCCAGGCCAAGCTGGGCTGGTGGCAGATATCTTGCTCCTTACGCTCGGGTGCATAATGCGACTCACCACAGTGCCTTTTTCACAGACCCTTTTGAACGTTTCTCCACAGAATCCAACAGCTCAAGTTAGTTCATGACGCTTCAAGGTCAACAATCGTCAAGAGAAAAACATGCAATATGTCTTACAATGTTGGATTCCTTACAAACAGGACAAGGAGATAACCATGTAGACAAAACCAGAGCATTTGAAAACATCTGTATTCTACAAACACACCAGTGAATGCTATAAATAAGGTACTATGACATAAAACAAAATGAAAACTAGATGTGAGACTCTTCTCTTCAGTGTACAGACTTCATGGCAGTTGCTGCACACTATCTAGCTACTTAGATCTTTAACTCTCTGTTCTGTTAATACCAAATGAGGCCCAAGTGTGTCAACCTGTTTCCCACAGAAACCAAAAAGTCTACATGCATCTCTTTTCTCCTGTGCCCTTTCACCTTACCTGCTCCCAATTCTCCACCAACGTCCTCCTCTTTCTCTAATTATTCTCCTCTTCATTTTGCTTGGCCTTGCCCCCAAGCATGCAAGACAGAGAGTCCTAGAGGTCCAAGATTCTAGAGTGGCTGTTTGCAAGGCGGAGGAGATTACAGTAACTGCCACACTGTATATACTTCTGTGCAAAGAAAAAGGGACAGTGTTCAGAATGTCTCTCACATATAACAAGAGCTGGAGATGGCAGGATACCTGTGTGGCCCAAGGAACTAGAGCTAGCAAATTATGGGCCAAACAATTGCAACCAAAGGCTGGAAGAGGAAAGGTCTGCAACCAGCTCTGTCTCCTAGCTCTCTGGTATTTGCTGCCAACGGGCAGAGTCTATTTCGTGAAGCATCAAGCACTGAAAAGAAGACTCCTGCTGCTGGAAGTTGACAGGAAGTAACGTCCAATGCAAGATCAAGGCTTGTCCTCGAAGCAATGCCCATAATGGAAGAAAAAAAAAAAAAGAGAAAGCGGAAGAGAAACGTTAAGTCGCAAGTCCAACCTGGCCCCCAGCCTAGCCCAGCCCAAGGAAGGTAGGAGTCAAGGAGAAGAAACTAAAAGAGAAGAGCCTTGGACCACAACATTCTCCACAAGGTACACTCAAGAAACTTCACCCTACTCTTGAACCAAGTTACAAAGAGAGCTTCTTAATCCCTACTTTGGCTCCTTAAAAGCTGCTATCAGTTCACTCATTAGACACATCTGATTTCAGAACAACTGTAATAGTTCAAACTAGATGGCTCTTTCCTTCCTAAGGATTATTAATTAAATAAGATCTATATAGCTCTAAGTATATGATACATAAAATAGAATACTCTGTAGAATATAAGTAACTCTTAGTTCAGTGTATTAATGAACGTCTGTAAGAAATGTGGCAATGATTTCCCTAATGGAAGAGCCTGGGGGAGGTAAATCTGTCTTCTAGGATTTCCTCCTCCCCAGAGCTCAGAAACTCAGGTGTTGTTTTAGCTCTCCTACACTCTCTTCACCCAAGCCCGCCTTCCTGTTGGGGATCGGACCTCCCTATTGGCTCTCTCATACCTTTCAACTGCCTGCTTTGTGACATCACTCTCCTCCCAAACCTACTACCACTTGGTAGAGCCTTGGGGTTTCCGTGGAGCTGTTTGGACCAGTAACCAGTGACCTCTGTACTGGACACGTGCGCCGTTCAGCTGCAGCCACTCAGACATCCTCTAGTGTTGTCTCCTCATCCCTTGTACCTGCAGTGGATGCTTCCTCTTCTCTGACCATGTCAGGTAAGAAAAGAAACTTTGGAAAGTTTTGCGTTCGATTTCTTTTGCCCCTAAATTGAGTAGGAGATTCAAAATAGCATGGAATAATGAGGGAAAGTATTGAACTACAAGTCTGGAGACCTAATTTCACTTTTGACTTTGACGTTTACTATCTGTGTGACTTTGGACAAATCACTGGCTGTCTCACAAAGCCTGTTGCTTTCCTTAACTGTTACGTTAGGATACCACATTGGGTTGATCACTCTGATCCCCTTCTTTTCCAGTATTGAGCCTTAAAGGGTACCCATGTAGAAAACGAAATCAGACACTTCTCAAGAGTGTTTCAACAGAAACACAGAAAAGCCAGGGGACATAGAAAACTAGCAATATATACCAAGATGTTTCATCTCTAATGGTCTCCCTCCACTAGGATTTCGACTAGTTGAAAAGAGAGAATAGGGAGAGAGGATGGAGAGTACTGGGCTCTACAGGGAGGCACAGAGTCGAGCGTAAGGAAGTTTAGGACGGTTTTCATTAGCACAGGCCAACAGGCACCAAGAGATGGGAGAAAATGTAAGAATGAAGAGGGAAAGCATAGAGGAGCTCTCAAGAAAAACGGAGTTTGCAATGGAATGCTGATGGGAACCAAAGATTTTCAATTAAAGCAGAAACAGCACAGAGGGAAACCTGCTCAGAGCAGGGCAAAACCAAGTTGATGGTAGCAAACCCTTACATTAACAGACTTAAGAAGGAAAGTAAGGCCAGAACAGGGGATCACCGGGAAAGGCAGCTTATCAGAAAAGTCATACTCCGTTTTCTTTCTTTTATTGCCTCTCTGAATACAGTTGGCCACTTGACAGTTTTGAATATAAACATTTTAGAAATACGTTTTAGAAATGATGCCTCCTATAAACAAGCAACCACAGTGGTTATCTAGGGGGCTGCTTTTCAGTGTTTTATTCTTTCTAATTTTTAAACTAGGTAGACATTTCACCAATTCAACATTTTAAGTGATATCTTCTAAATTGAATCAGAAGGACTATTTTCCTTGGTGTGATATGTAGGTTCTAAGGCAAGGCTGCTTTTCATTTTTACAGTTATTTCCTTCCTAACACAGAGAGCACATTGATCAACAGCCATCGTTCGCTTGTAGAGCTTAGCTACCGAAGAAGAAGAAGAAGAAGAAGAAAAAGTCAAGCCCCACATCTCTAATTCCCCCCACTTAGGGAATTCCCTGGCGGTCCAGTGCTTAGGACTCGGTGCTTTCACGGCCAGGGCCACGCGGCGCGGCCAAAGAAACAAAACAAACAAACATCCACGTTTATCGAAAACCATATTGTGGAGTCCTGTGGATTTTCTTACATTTGAAAATCTTTTTTAATTGGATTCTAGGCATGATGGTTTTTTGAGGTTTTGGGATGCCATCTTCTTGGATGCTGAAGATGATTCTAATCTAAGTTCTAGGATAAATCCAAAAACCTTCCTGATACATTTTAAGCTTCCTTTCTGCTTATTATATAAGCTATATTCATTGAAATATATATTTCTCCTAGGCTTAATACCTCTTACTTGCTGGGTAAAAATATGAAGGAGCACAATAATGAAACTCTTTTACACTTATTATTTTGCTGTCTGCTTCGTACCGGTTTTCATTGAAATACTTGTCTATATGTGTTGTGGCTACCTATACATGCACATTTATTGCATTCTGTTGCTTGTTATGCATTTTTTACTGACATACCTTCTCTGTCTGTATGCATTGGCTAGGAATTCATTCACCTCTATCACCTCCATCGTGTCTTCTGGTTAATAGTATTCACTAAAATAGAGTGGGCAAAATTCACTTTCATAATATTGCATGGATGGTACAGAATGCCATTTGTTAGTAAATTCATTAGGCTTCGATACTTGCCACATACCCCAGTTTTCATTAATATCTATGGATTTCTTTTTCGTTAACGTAATATGCTTGTCATGATTTTTCTTTGTCTTTCTAGAACTTATTGTATCTTCCTCCATATAAATCATACGCAACAGATCAGCTTATTCATCTATTAATTATTACTGCTATTATTATTGGTGGTGGTGTTATAACCACTTTACAGGTGAGGAATCTGAAGTAATCAGATAACTTTTCCCTTTCCAAAAGCACTTAAGAAATCCACTTTCGGGTAATCATTTTGAGGTAGGATGAGAAACCGGGCTTGAAGAGGGCAAAAATGACTCTTTCAATTCACCAGTTGGACTGAGCTGTACGTCACCTCTAGGTAATAGCGTGGGAACTGCACAAGCAAAGGGAGACACCGAAGACGACAATGGTAATAGCCGTACTGTTTTCTAATGGACAAAAAAAATGCCTATATTATAAGTTCTATTTCTCCTGCTTTCTGGCAGTATCATGCTCAGAGTGGAGTCCTGGCAAGGAAGTCAGGATACTTAGGTTCTGAAACCTGGTAATGATACTAACATAATGAGAGAACTTGAACAAGTCAACCCGACCTCTCTGAGCCTCAGTTTCCTTACTCACGAAATGAGACTGAGAACATCGAAGTTCTCTAAGGGCCTCCTAGTTCTAAAATGCTTCCAGTCTAGGAAATAGCATAGAAGTCAATACGAGTGCAGGCTGAAGGGAAAGACAGGGCAGGGAGAAGGTTGCTTCCAGCCTAGAGAACAATCTCTGAACCACACCACTTGGCTCTTCTGCCCGTCTGTGCCCAAGATGGGAGCACAGGCAGTTAATAGAGAAGAGTGGAAAACTGCTCAGTCCTTACAGCCATCATCAACTGTCTGATTTTGGGTTTCTCAGGAAGTAGTGATAGTAGAGGTGTCCTGATAGCAAGAACCTTCAGATGATGCCGTTCCTCAAACGTAGTGAGAATTTCTCAACCTCCCTGAGTTTTTCATGACCCTCTTGTTCTTACAGAAAATTTCCAACATCCATCTCTACTTGGAACTCTAAATTCTCTGCAGCATTCTCCTCCTGTGGTGAGCAATGCAACTTCCCTAACACGAAGTGTCTGCAACTTCTCCAGAGTCTCTGCCCCTGCCGTCAGTGCGGCATCGGCTACTGGTACCCCTTTCCAGACACTCATGGGTAGTGCCTACCTTTACCAACATTCTAGCACGACTATGTTATCTGGAGTTACTGACCACAGCCAGATCTCCACTTCAGCTGCTTCCTATCCAGGTGTTCTTGAGTGGGACATCACAGCAAGCACTGAAAAGAATTCTTCTTCACTCGGAGACTTTACTCTGGCACTCACTGACCGCCACACAGCTGCCTCCTCCATGTTTCTGGCAGCCCAGGATGATAAAACTTCAGACGCCAAGAACATGGTCCCTCTACATCCATCGCTTTCTGCCAGCCTTGCTCAGGGAACACCATCTCAGATTCCAAATCAGGGGCAGAGCCGCCTGCCACTTCCCTGCCAGGAAGGGAGCCAGGTATATTACTATAACCAAGGCACACTGGGGTCTTTACTGTATGGAGAACTTGGCTCCTGCCCGCAATCCTACGGCTCGGCGTCATACACAGGAAGTCGGGCCTCTGGGCAACCAGAAATGGGAATGGGACCGAAGGAGATTCAGCCCACAAATATCCGACCACCAGCTTCCACCTCTGCAGTCTGCCACCCTGTGTCTGCTCAACGCATCACAGAAACAAGTTTTCAAGGTGAGTATAACAAACGCCAGAGAAAGTTGAAGAATGAGGTCGGCATTCAAAAATGGGGTCAAATCGACAGCTGGGAAGGGGTGTAGAGGCAGGTAGAATTCAGATCCTGAGCCTTTAATAACCACTACCTTCGCTCAGTGCCCTCTGTTTTTAGACTCTCTATGAGAACACCTAGGGCTTCCCTGGTGGCGCCGTGGTTAAGAATCCGCCTGCCAATGCAATGCGGGGGACACGGGTTCGAGCCCTGGTCTGCGAAGATCCCACATGCCGTGCAGCAACTAAGCGCATGTGCCACAACGACGGAGCCTGCATTCTAGAGCCCGTGAGCCTCAACTACCGAAGCCCACGTGCCTACAGCCCATGCTCCGCAACAAGAGAAGCCACCGCGATGAGAAGCCCGCACACCGCAACCAAGAGTAGCCCCCGCTAGCCGCCAACTAGAGAAAGCCCGTGCACAGCAATGAGAGACCCAGTGCAGCCAAAAACATAAATACGTAGAATAAATAAGTTCAAACAGTAAATAAATACATAAACATAAATTACAAAAAAAAAAGAACACCTAATGCAGGTGGGACGGTGGGAGGGCCACTGTAGAGGTCATCTATGCTACATGTACAAGAACCCCGAGAGCACACCAATCGGTACCACACTTTTCACTGCTGTAGCCGATCGTTCCCCCTGTACTGCCACACTGTAGCACTCCCTTCCCTCATCTACTGCTATAGTCTCTTCGGAAGGTGTTTCAGAACTCTTGTTATGAGAGTGCCAGTTGAACTGTCCTCACTTCCTTCATTTATACCAGGATTGAAGACCTTGTGGTCCGAGATCCTGTCCAGAGAGCAAGCAGGCTAAGACTCTGTCTTTGTTGATGTATTTCATCAGCAAGGGCTCTACCCCCTCTCCTAGTTCATGGTGTGACGTGTTCTTGGCCTCTCGGGAAAGTGGGGAGAATGGAAAGGACCCTATATGAGAATGCTAGGCTTTGTAAAACATTTCAGGTTTTTAAAAATAAGACTCATTTTGTATTGGACTTATAAACAGTCCTATGAAATACAAAGCGAGCCGAGAATCAGCGACAGGAAAGGCTCACCAGTAAGAATTACAACAGTCACCGCTTACCTCGTAGCATAGGGCACTGTCCGTGATCCTTAAGAAGAGTTAGTAGAAATGCCTTGCCCATCTTGCCCCTGAACCCCTTGAAAGGTACACGACTGCTGTGTTGGTGTTTAGGGGGAGCATCTCACTTACCAGGGACTGACTTCTCCCTTGATCCCTTTGTAGGGATGGAGACCTCCCCCCTGGTGATGAAAAATTCCCTGGGATTGCAACCTCCAAGCCAGACGTTTTGTGTGACACAAAGTCAAGAACTCCCCAAGTCCTGCAGTAGCAGAAACAGCCACATACTTGAGAGTAACCCACCATCTGAACTTGGGGACATTTCAGTGACAGCTCCAGTCCAGAGTGCCAGGCGTCTCCTGGCCCTGCCTCCAGCTCCAAGCCAGGGACAAATAGAGAGTAAGCACGTGGATGATATCAAAACCAAGCTTTCAAAGCCTCTGGATGCCTACCAGATCCCAACAGAGAACCAAGATCCTCCACTACTCCCTTTAGGAATCCCTGATATTCACCAGCCGCTGGCCTGCACCGATCCCCTCAGCCAAGAGGAGCAGCCTGGTTCTGAAAATGCTGATCTGGGAGAGAACAGCCGGAGTCGTCAGGACCTAGGGACACTTGAAAATGGGATTGAACCTAGCAGTGGTCTTGCAGACATTACTACACTGGCGGAGGATATTCACCTTCCCCAGCTCTTTAATCCTTTGAAAGATCTTGATCAATCCCAAGGTCCCAACGTGATCAAAGCTAAAGACACCAGAGCCATTAAGGTGAATCAGGTGCAGGAAAAGCCAAGTGTCATAAAGGTTCCCTCTGATCAACCCAGGAAGAACAAACAGAAAGCCTCTGAGCCTACCAGTGGCGCTCCCAAGGCCAAAATCCAGCCAAAGAATCCAGAGTGCCTGTTAGGGGGAGAAGTGGTTATATGCCACGCTGCAGTCAGTGACAGGGCTCCTGTGAACACGGCCAAGCACTCTCAAGGCAAACCTCAGAAAGCTGCATCCAGAAAGATCAGCAAAACTAAGAGCCACGGGCAGGAAAAGACCAAAAGGACCAGAGGGAGAAACAAGGCTGAGGAGAACAAGCAGTCAGGGAACAAAGTCAAGGCAGAAGAGAAGCCAGCAATCCCCCACACGAAGCGAAAGGAACACCAAACTGAGCTTCTCCAACAGAGCTTTCAAAAGCCTCGAACCTCCCTTGGCGTGCGCATGCTGGAGTCTGTGAAGGTTCTTCATGCGCTGGGGAAGAAGAATGAGACGAAAACTGGGCTCTCTTCCTGTCGGCTCTTGGGAAAGTCAAGCAACCCCAAAGACCCCCAGCCACCCCCAGCTATCCAGCCATGGCGGCATACCCCACGTGAGGGGAAGGGTCCTGAGAAAACGCAAGTCCAAGCCCAGAAACCAGACAGCAGTGCTGAAACAGAGTGTCCGTCTCCAGCCCAGTATGAGCGGCCTCCTCCTGGGAAGGTCAAGTTGATACCTCTGCCTTTTTCTGCCTGGGACAAGCCTCAAGCTCGACCCGCTCCTCGGAGGCCACAGTCTCTGGCCTCACATCGGCCTGCTGGGGCTTACCGTGCCCAGCCTGGTTCTACTGACTCAGCTCAACCTGCTGCAGCCAATTCATCCCAGCCAGCTCCTGCCTCTTTGCCAGGCCCCGCCAAACCAGCTCAGCCAACTGTGACCAACCCAACCCAACCGGCTTGGCCCAACCATACCCAGCCTCGTGTCCCTCAGTCTGCTGCTCCTAGGCCTGCACCCTCCAAAACTTCATCTGGCGCTCCTCTCCAGCGGGAGCCTGTTCCCCCTGCTGTGAATAAGCGCCAGTCCCCACCCAAGCTCCAAACCCACTTTCTACTCCAAGACTTCAGCAAGCAACGAGTTCCATGGAGGGAACCCAACGTGCCTGAGCCAGTCATGTCAAAGCCCATCGAACAAGAGCAGAGGCCAGAGCGAGAGGCCATGAAGAGGCGGGCTCAACAACAACGGGAGAATGCTGCCAGATACACCTCTTCGGGCAAGCTGCAATTTTTCACCGAGAGGGAAAACGAAATGGAAATTGCCGACTACTACGGATACGTCAAGTGAGAGCTGCTAGGATTCTTGGTGCCACCTTGGCTACCAGCTGTTCTTCCATACACAGGTAAGACAGGTATAGAACTGAATAAGTAAATGGAATACAATTAATAGACGAGTAACAAACCTTTCGAATTTTCAGATGCTGCTAACTGGGGCGTGAGAAAGGAAGGACTGAAAGTTGGATGGGAGAATGAAGGAAAGGGGTAAAAACTGAGCAAAGAGGAAGGAACTTGGCCCAGGGCTAGGAAGGCCAAAAGAGACGTATGGATTTAGGAAAGGAAGCAGGAGCGAGGATGAAATGGCAGAAGTAAAAAGCAGGGTCAGAGGTCTGGGTTGAAAGAACACAATTGGAGTAGAGTTGAAGGTGACAGAAGATGAGTCTAGGTTTACTAGGAGAAATAGAAAAAGTCTCTCGGGGACGCTGGCCTTAAGTCTCACAACCACCAGATAGGTATTTCAGAAAACAAGAGGTTCAGGACACATCTCTGAAAGGTCTGAGTTGCCTTATTCAGGTGTGACTGTAGTGGGGGAATAGGGAAATCTACCAGAGAAGTGGCTAGGGCTCAGAGTTATCCTAGGGGCAGCTGACGACAGGGGCAGAGCCAAGGGAACTGCTGGATCAGGAGGCCCACGAACAAAGCAGGGGCATAGCCGCCTGTCACTTCCCTGCCAGGAAGGAAGCCAGGTATATTACTGTAACCAAGGCACACTGGGGTCTTTACTGTATGGAGAACTTGGCTCCTGCCCGCAATCCTACGGCTCGGCGTCACACACAGGAAGTAGGGCCTCTGGGCAACCAGAAATGGGAATGGGACTGAAGGAGATTCAGCCCACAAATATCCGACCACCAGCTTCCACCTCTGCAGTCTGCCACCCTGTGTCTGCTCAACGCATCACAGAAACAAGTTTTCAAGGTGAGTATACAGACGGCAGAGAAAAGTTGAACAATGAGGTCAGCATTCAAAAATGGGGTCAAATCGACAGCTGGGAAGGGGTGTAGAGACAGGTAGAATTTAGATCCTGAGCCTTTAATAACCACTACCTTCTCTCAGTGCTCTCTGTTTTTAGACTCTATATGAGAACACCTAGGGCTTCCCTGGTGGCGCCTGCCAATGCAGGGGACACGGGTTCGAGCCCTGGTCTGCGAAGATCCCACATGCCGTGCAGCAACTAAGCGCATGTGCCACGACGACGGAGCCTGCATTCTAGAGCCCGTGAGCCTCAACTACCGAAGCCCACGTGCCTACAGCCCATGCTCCGCAACAAGAGAAGCCACCGCGATGAGATGCCCGCACACCGCAACCGAGAGTAGCCCCCGCTAGCCGCCAACTAGAGAAAGCCCGTGCACAGCAATGAGAGACCCAGTGCAGCCAAAAACATAAATACGTAGAATAAATAAGTTCAAACAGTAAATAAATACATAAACATAAATTACAAAAAAAAAGAACACCTAATGCAGGTGGGAAGGTGGGAGGGCCACCGTAGAGGTCATCTATGCTACATGTACAAGAATCCCGAGAGCACACCAATCGGTACCACACTTTTCACTGCTGTAGCCGATCGTTCCCCCTGTACTGCCACACTGTAGCACTCCCTTCCCTCATCTACTGCTATAGTCTCTTCGGAAGGTGTTTCCGAACTCTTGTTATGAGAGTGCCAGTTGAACTGTCCTCACTTCCTTCATTTATACCAGGATTGAAGACCTTGTGGTCCGAGATCCTGTCCAGAGAGCAAGCAGGCTAAGGCTCTGTCTTTGTTGATGTATTTCATCAGAAAGGGCTCTACCCCCTCTCCTAGTTCATGGTGTGAAGTGTTCTTGGCCTCTCGGGAAAGTGGGGAGAATGGAAAGGACCCTATATGAGAATGCTAGGCTCTGTAAAACATTTCAGGTTTTTAAAAATAAGACTCATTTTGTATTGGACTGACAACAGTCCTATGAAATACAAAGAAAGCCGAGAATCAGTGACAGGAAAGGATCACCAGTAAGAACTACAGCAGTCACCGCTTGCCTCGTAGCATAGGGCACTGTCCGTGATCCTTAAGAAGAGTTAGTAGAAATGCCTTGCCCATCTTGCCCCTGAACCCCTTGAAAGGTACACGACTGCTGTGTTGGTGTTTAGGGGGAGCATCTCACTTACCAGGGACTGACTTCTCCCTTGATTCCTCTGTAGTGATGGAGACTTCCCCGCTGATGAAAAATTCCCTGGGATTGCAACCTCCAAGCCAGACAGCTTTCCTATGGAATGACAGAGAACTTGTCAAGGTGAAACACCAGTCTGCGGGAGAAAGGGAGGAAGAGAATGATGGAAATCGTTTCTGGGAAACTATTTTTACATTATGTGTTGTTTGTTCCCGGTAAATAAACTGAAATCTTCTTAACAGTACAACAAAATCTAAACCACTAAAGCCAACAATACAGGAGTATAACGTTCGAAAAAAATTTCTTTGGCTGCGCAGCATGTGGGATCTTAGCTCCCCAACCAGGGATTGAACCCACGCCTGCTGCATTGGAAGCGCAGAGTCTTCACCACGGGACCACCGGGGAAGTCCCAGGACTATCACTTTTAAAGGAGAAGGTACAAACCCCTCGGTTCTATGAACTGGAGATTTTTAGTAAGAAGTCAATATATTTGTTGTTAGGCACATTTTATGTTAGGCTGTCTCCCTGCACAGGATGCAGGCGCCTTGAGAATGGAAGTCATATCCCTCTATAGTACGTCCCTCTTCTTTCTGCTTTGCAGTTTGCTGCTCCACTTGTTCAACCCCACCTAGTAATAACCTATACTTCCCTTGTTCCTGTTTTCCCATCTGGAAAACAGACGAAAGGCAACCAAACAACGCAAAGGTCTCAACAAATAAGGGATATCCAAAACCAGAGATGGCCAGAACTTCTGTACCCCTGATGAAATAGTCCTCATACAAAACCTGATAATCAAATTCCTTAATGCTAGGAATCACAGTGAAAAATAGTATCTGAACTGACTTCTGTCAGATGAGTGAGAACTAAGGTTAATTCAGTGTATCTGAAGCATAGAAAGTGAGGGCAAAAGTGGCACAAGATGGGGCTAGAGAAGCAGAGAGGATTCTAGACCACGCAGAGTCTTAAAGGCCAACAGTGTGTTTTCTATTCTCAAAACAATGCTTGTGAGCGATGTTTATGAGCAACGTTCCAACTTGCTTTGAAGGTTTCTTGTGTGAAGAGTGGATTGGAAGGAAACAAGATATATGGACACCAGTTAGGACCTAATCGCAACAGACAGGCAAGTTCAGTATTAGGAAGTTGAGGAAGAGCTGGCTGACAGATTCCAAAGAAATTCAGGAGATGAACTGAAGCGGGCTTAATGGGGTAGGAGATGGAGGAAAGGAAGGTCTTAGGGAATTCAAGGGTTTACTGCACACATGAGCAAAGTCTCAAAATTAATCATTTGAACGTACAGAGGCGGATCTCCCAAATGACACCGGTTAGGAAGCAACGGTACGCCCTTTAGAATTCCTAGAGACAACACAAATCAACTGTTTCGATGGAAAATTCGGCGGGACTCTTGATTTCCATGGGAATACAGAGAAAAGAGACACTGATCTGGCTTGCAGGTATATTTAGGAAGTTGTTAGCCGGACATCACCTACTAGTATCATGTAAGTAGGCCGTCCGAAGTAGGAAGCTTAGGGGAAAAACCTGGAGGAAAACTTAAAAGCTTAAGCCACACCTCTACACTACACCACCTTTCACAATTTCTTCTCAGATAAGCATCATCCCCATCAGTGAAGAAACTCGTTCGTACCTCATAATAGGAAAAACAGGCCTAAAGATTCAATGTGTGTCTTGGGAGGTCCCATCTATGCGATATCTTCCTGGGACCAGAAAAGGCCCCAGGAAGATCCATCTCTGCACCCCTGAAAGCTTACCACCAAGGAAAATGACTAGGTCCATAGATTGCCTCCCTCAAACCAGCTTACCTCACACATAGATCATTAGCAACTCCGCCCTTACTCACATTATCACAGTCACAAGAGTGGTTAGGGAGAAAAGCACTAACCAGGGGAACTAAAACAGAGGCAATCCAGGCCAAGCTGGGCTGGTGGCAGATATCTTGCTCCTTACGCTCGGGTGCATAATGCGACTCACCACAGTGCCTTTTTCACAGACCCTTTTGAACGTTTCTCCACAGAATCCAACAGCTCAAGTTAGTTCATGACGCTTCAAGGTCAACAATCGTCAAGAGAAAAACATGCAATATGTCTTACAATGTTGGATTCCTTACAAACAGGACAAGGAGATAACCATGTAGACAAAACCAGAGCATTTGAAAACATCTGTATTCTACAAACACACCAGTGAATGCTATAAATAAGGTACTATGACATAAAACAAAATGAAAACTAGATGTGAGACTCTTCTCTTCAGTGTACAGACTTCATGGCAGTTGCTGCACACTATCTAGCTACTTAGATCTTTAACTCTCTGTTCTGTTAATACCAAATGAGGCCCAAGTGTGTCAACCTGTTTCCCACAGAAACCAAAAAGTCTACATGCATCTCTTTTCTCCTGTGCCCTTTCACCTTACCTGCTCCCAATTCTCCACCAACGTCCTCCTCTTTCTCTAATTATTCTCCTCTTCATTTTGCTTGGCCTTGCCCCCAAGCATGCAAGACAGAGAGTCCTAGAGGTCCAAGATTCTAGAGTGGCTGTTTGCAAGGCGGAGGAGATTACAGTAACTGCCACACTGTATATACTTCTGTGCAAAGAAAAAGGGACAGTGTTCAGAATGTCTCTCACATATAACAAGAGCTGGAGATGGCAGGATACCTGTGTGGCCCAAGGAACTAGAGCTAGCAAATTATGGGCCAAACAATTGCAACCAAAGGCTGGAAGAGGAAAGGTCTGCAACCAGCTCTGTCTCCTAGCTCTCTGGTATTTGCTGCCAACGGGCAGAGTCTATTTCGTGAAGCATCAAGCACTGAAAAGAAGACTCCTGCTGCTGGAAGTTGACAGGAAGTAACGTCCAATGCAAGATCAAGGCTTGTCCTCGAAGCAATGCCCATAATGGAAGAAAAAAAAAAAAAGAGAAAGCGGAAGAGAAACGTTAAGTCGCAAGTCCAACCTGGCCCCCAGCCTAGCCCAGCCCAAGGAAGGTAGGAGTCAAGGAGAAGAAACTAAAAGAGAAGAGCCTTGGACCACAACATTCTCCACAAGGTACACTCAAGAAACTTCACCCTACTCTTGAACCAAGTTACAAAGAGAGCTTCTTAATCCCTACTTTGGCTCCTTAAAAGCTGCTATCAGTTCACTCATTAGACACATCTGATTTCAGAACAACTGTAATAGTTCAAACTAGATGGCTCTTTCCTTCCTAAGGATTATTAATTAAATAAGATCTATATAGCTCTAAGTATATGATACATAAAATAGAATACTCTGTAGAATATAAGTAACTCTTAGTTCAGTGTATTAATGAACGTCTGTAAGAAATGTGGCAATGATTTCCCTAATGGAAGAGCCTGGGGGAGGTAAATCTGTCTTCTAGGATTTCCTCCTCCCCAGAGCTCAGAAACTCAGGTGTTGTTTTAGCTCTCCTACACTCTCTTCACCCAAGCCCGCCTTCCTGTTGGGGATCGGACCTCCCTATTGGCTCTCTCATACCTTTCAACTGCCTGCTTTGTGACATCACTCTCCTCCCAAACCTACTACCACTTGGTAGAGCCTTGGGGTTTCCGTGGAGCTGTTTGGACCAGTAACCAGTGACCTCTGTACTGGACACGTGCGCCGTTCAGCTGCAGCCACTCAGACATCCTCTAGTGTTGTCTCCTCATCCCTTGTACCTGCAGTGGATGCTTCCTCTTCTCTGACCATGTCAGGTAAGAAAAGAAACTTTGGAAAGTTTTGCGTTCGATTTCTTTTGCCCCTAAATTGAGTAGGAGATTCAAAATAGCATGGAATAATGAGGGAAAGTATTGAACTACAAGTCTGGAGACCTAATTTCACTTTTGACTTTGACGTTTACTATCTGTGTGACTTTGGACAAATCACTGGCTGTCTCACAAAGCCTGTTGCTTTCCTTAACTGTTACGTTAGGATACCACATTGGGTTGATCACTCTGATCCCCTTCTTTTCCAGTATTGAGCCTTAAAGGGTACCCATGTAGAAAACGAAATCAGACACTTCTCAAGAGTGTTTCAACAGAAACACAGAAAAGCCAGGGGACATAGAAAACTAGCAATATATACCAAGATGTTTCATCTCTAATGGTCTCCCTCCACTAGGATTTCGACTAGTTGAAAAGAGAGAATAGGGAGAGAGGATGGAGAGTACTGGGCTCTACAGGGAGGCACAGAGTCGAGCGTAAGGAAGTTTAGGACGGTTTTCATTAGCACAGGCCAACAGGCACCAAGAGATGGGAGAAAATGTAAGAATGAAGAGGGAAAGCATAGAGGAGCTCTCAAGAAAAACGGAGTTTGCAATGGAATGCTGATGGGAACCAAAGATTTTCAATTAAAGCAGAAACAGCACAGAGGGAAACCTGCTCAGAGCAGGGCAAAACCAAGTTGATGGTAGCAAGCCCTTACATTAACAGACTTAAGAAGGAAAGTAAGGCCAGAACAGGGGATCACCGGGAAAGGCAGCTTATCAGAAAAGTCATACTCCGTTTTCTTTCTTTTATTGCCTCTCTGAATACAGTTGGCCACTTGACAGTTTTGAATATAAACATTTTAGAAATACGTTTTAGAAATGATGCCTCCTATAAACAAGCAACCACAGTGGTTATCTAGGGGGCTGCTTTTCAGTGTTTTATTCTTTCTAATTTTTAAACTAGGTAGACATTTCACCAATTCAACATTTTAAGTGATATCTTCTAAATTGAATCAGAAGGACTATTTTCCTTGGTGTGATATGTAGGTTCTAAGGCAAGGCTGCTTTTCATTTTTACAGTTATTTCCTTCCTAACACAGAGAGCACATTGATCAACAGCCATCGTTCGCTTGTAGAGCTTAGCTACCGAAGAAGAAGAAGAAGAAGAAAAAGTCAAGCCCCACATCTCTAATTCCCCCCACTTAGGGAATTCCCTGGCGGTCCAGTGCTTAGGACTCGGTGCTTTCACGGCCAGGGCCACGCGGCGCGGCCAAAGAAACAAAACAAACAAACATCCACGTTTATCGAAAACCATATTGTGGAGTCCTGTGGATTTTCTTACATTTGAAAATCTTTTTTAATTGGATTCTAGGCATGATGGTTTTTTGAGGTTTTGGGATGCCATCTTCTTGGATGCTGAAGATGATTCTAATCTAAGTTCTAGGATAAATCCAAAAACCTTCCTGATACATTTTAAGCTTCCTTTCTGCTTATTATATAAGCTATATTCATTGAAATATATATTTCTCCTAGGCTTAATACCTCTTACTTGCTGGGTAAAAATATGAAGGAGCACAATAATGAAACTCTTTTACACTTATTATTTTGCTGTCTGCTTCGTACCGGTTTTCATTGAAATACTTGTCTATATGTGTTGTGGCTACCTATACATGCACATTTATTGCATTCTGTTGCTTGTTATGCATTTTTTACTGACATACCTTCTCTGTCTGTATGCATTGGCTAGGAATTCATTCACCTCTATCACCTCCATCGTGTTTTCTGGTTAATAGTATTCACTAGAATAGAGTGGGCAAAATTCACTTTCATAATATTGCATGGATGGTACAGAATGCCATTTGTTAGTAAATTCATTAGGCTTCGATACTTGCCACATACCCCAGTTTTCATTAATATCTATGGATTTCTTTTTCGTTAACGTAATATGCTTGTCATGATTTTTCTTTGTCTTTCTAGAACTTATTGTATCTTCCTCCATATAAATCATACGCAATAGATCAGCTTATTCATCTATTAATTATTACTGCTATTATTATTGGTGGTGGTGTTATAACCACTTTACAGGTGAGGAATCTGAAGTAATCAGATAACTTTTCCCTTTCCAAAAGCACTTAAGAAATCCACTTTCGGGTAATCATTTTGAGGTAGGATGAGAAACCGGGCTTGAAGAGGGCAAAAATGACTCTTTCAATTCACCAGTTGGACTGAGCTGTACGTCACCTCTAGGTAATAGCGTGGGAACTGCACAAGCAAAGGGAGACACCGAAGACGACAATGGTAATAGCCGTACTGTTTTCTAATGGACAAAAAAAATGCCTATATTATAAGTTCTATTTCTCCTGCTTTCTGGCAGTATCATGCTCAGAGTGGAGTCCTGGCAAGGAAGTCAGGATACTTAGGTTCTGAAACCTGGTAATGATACTAACATAATGAGAGAACTTGAACAAGTCAACCCGACCTCTCTGAGCCTCAGTTTCCTTACTCACGAAATGAGACTGAGAACATCGAAGTTCTCTAAGGGCCTCCTAGTTCTAAAATGCTTCCAGTCTAGGAAATAGCATAGAAGTCAATACGAGTGCAGGCTGAAGGGAAAGACAGGGCAGGGAGAAGGTTGCTTCCAGCCTAGAGAACAATCTCTGAACCACACCACTTGGCTCTTCTGCCCGTCTGTGCCCAAGATGGGAGCACAGGCAGTTAATAGAGAAGAGTGGAAAACTGCTCAGTCCTTACAGCCATCATCAACTGTCTGATTTTGGGTTTCTCAGGAAGTAGTGATAGTAGAGGTGTCCTGATAGCAAGAACCTTCAGATGATGCCGTTCCTCAAACGTAGTGAGAATTTCTCAACCTCCCTGAGTTTTTCATGACCCTCTTGTTCTTACAGAAAATTTCCAACATCCATCTCTACTTGGAACTCTAAATTCTCTGCAGCATTCTCCTCCTGTGGTGAGCAATGCAACTTCCCTAACACGAAGTGTCTGCAACTTCTCCAGAGTCTCTGCCCCTGCCGTCAGTTCGGCATCGGCTACTGGTACCCCTTTCCAGACACTCATGGGTAGTGCCTACCTTTACCAACATTCTAGCACGACTATGTTATCTGGAGTTACTGACCACAGCCAGATCTCCACTTCAGCTGCTTCCTATCCAGGTGTTCTTGAGTGGGACATCACAGCAAGCACTGAAAAGAATTCTTCTTCACTCGGAGACTTTACTCTGGCACTCACTGACCGCCACACAGCTGCCTCCTCCATGTTTCTGGCAGCCCAGTATGATAAAACTTCAGACGCCAAGAACATGGTCCCTCTACATCCATCGCTTTCTGCCAGCCTTGCTCAGGGAACACCATCTCAGATTCCAAATCAGGGGCAGAGCCGCCTGCCACTTCCCTGCCAGGAAGGGAGCCAGGTATATTACTATAACCAAGGCACACTGGGGTCTTTACTGTATGGAGAACTTGGCTCCTGCCCGCAATCCTACGGCTCGGCGTCATACACAGGAAGTCGGGCCTCTGGGCAACCAGAAATGGGAATGGGACCGAAGGAGATTCAGCCCACAAATATCCGACCACCAGCTTCCACCTCTGCAGTCTGCCACCCTGTGTCTGCTCAACGCATCACAGAAACAAGTTTTCAAGGTGAGTATAACAAACGCCAGAGAAAGTTGAAGAATGAGGTCGGCATTCAAAAATGGGGTCAAATCGACAGCTGGGAAGGGGTGTAGAGGCAGGTAGAATTCAGATCCTGAGCCTTTAATAACCACTACCTTCGCTCAGTGCCCTCTGTTTTTAGACTCTCTATGAGAACACCTAGGGCTTCCCTGGTGGCGCCGTGGTTAAGAATCCGCCTGCCAATGCAATGCGGGGGACACGGGTTCGAGCCCTGGTCTGCGAAGATCCCACATGCCGTGCAGCAACTAAGCGCATGTGCCACAACGACGGAGCCTGCATTCTAGAGCCCGTGAGCCTCAACTACCGAAGCCCACGTGCCTACAGCCCATGCTCCGCAACAAGAGAAGCCACCGCGATGAGAAGCCCGCACACCGCAACCAAGAGTAGCCCCCGCTAGCCGCCAACTAGAGAAAGCCCGTGCACAGCAATGAGAGACCCAGTGCAGCCAAAAACATAAATACGTAGAATAAATAAGTTCAAACAGTAAATAAATACATAAACATAAATTACAAAAAAAAAAGAACACCTAATGCAGGTGGGACGGTGGGAGGGCCACTGTAGAGGTCATCTATGCTACATGTACAAGAACCCCGAGAGCACACCAATCGGTACCACACTTTTCACTGCTGTAGCCGATCGTTCCCCCTGTACTGCCACACTGTAGCACTCCCTTCCCTCATCTACTGCTATAGTCTCTTCGGAAGGTGTTTCAGAACTCTTGTTATGAGAGTGCCAGTTGAACTGTCCTCACTTCCTTCATTTATACCAGGATTGAAGACCTTGTGGTCCGAGATCCTGTCCAGAGAGCAAGCAGGCTAAGACTCTGTCTTTGTTGATGTATTTCATCAGCAAGGGCTCTACCCCCTCTCCTAGTTCATGGTGTGACGTGTTCTTGGCCTCTCGGGAAAGTGGGGAGAATGGAAAGGACCCTATATGAGAATGCTAGGCTTTGTAAAACATTTCAGGTTTTTAAAAATAAGACTCATTTTGTATTGGACTTATAAACAGTCCTATGAAATACAAAGCGAGCCGAGAATCAGCGACAGGAAAGGCTCACCAGTAAGAATTACAACAGTCACCGCTTACCTCGTAGCATAGGGCACTGTCCGTGATCCTTAAGAAGAGTTAGTAGAAATGCCTTGCCCATCTTGCCCCTGAACCCCTTGAAAGGTACACGACTGCTGTGTTGGTGTTTA
Source organism: Balaenoptera borealis (assembly GCF_965194805.1). NCBI lineage: Eukaryota > Metazoa > Chordata > Mammalia > Artiodactyla > Balaenopteridae > Balaenoptera > Balaenoptera borealis. The sequence continues at coordinate 80,622 of NW_028123008.1, read as the reverse complement.
GGGGGAGCATCTCACTTACCAGGGACTGACTTCTCCCTTGATCCCTTTGTAGGGATGGAGACCTCCCCCCTGGTGATGAAAAATTCCCTGGGATTGCAACCTCCAAGCCAGACGTTTTGTGTGACACAAAGTCAAGAACTCCCCAAGTCCTGCAGTAGCAGAAACAGCCACATACTTGAGAGTAACCCACCATCTGAACTTGGGGACATTTCAGTGACAGCTCCAGTCCAGAGTGCCAGGCGTCTCCTGGCCCTGCCTCCAGCTCCAAGCCAGGGACAAATAGAGAGTAAGCACGTGGATGATATCAAAACCAAGCTTTCAAAGCCTCTGGATGCCTACCAGATCCCAACAGAGAACCAAGATCCTCCACTACTCCCTTTAGGAATCCCTGATATTCACCAGCCGCTGGCCTGCACCGATCCCCTCAGCCAAGAGGAGCAGCCTGGTTCTGAAAATGCTGATCTGGGAGAGAACAGCCGGAGTCGTCAGGACCTAGGGACACTTGAAAATGGGATTGAACCTAGCAGTGGTCTTGCAGACATTACTACACTGGCGGAGGATATTCACCTTCCCCAGCTCTTTAATCCTTTGAAAGATCTTGATCAATCCCAAGGTCCCAACGTGATCAAAGCTAAAGACACCAGAGCCATTAAGGTGAATCCGGTGCAGGAAAAGCCAAGTGTCATAAAGGTTCCCTCTGATCAACCCAGGAAGAACAAACAGAAAGCCTCTGAGCCTATCAGTGGCGCTCCCAAGGCCAAAATCCAGCCAAAGAATCCAGAGTGCCTGTTAGGGGGAGAAGTGGTTATATGCCACGCTGCAGTCAGTGACAGGGCTCCTGTGAACACGGCCAAGCACTCTCAAGGCAAACCTCAGAAAGCTGCATCCAGAAAGATCAGCAAAACTAAGAGCCACGGGCAGGAAAAGACCAAAAGGACCAGAGGGAGAAACAAGGCTGAGGAGAACAAGCAGTCAGGGAACAAAGTCAAGGCAGAAGAGAAGCCAGCAATCCCCCACACGAAGCGAAAGGAACACCAAACTGAGCTTCTCCAACAGAGCTTTCAAAAGCCTCGAACCTCCCTTGGCGTGCGCATGCTGGAGTCTGTGAAGGTTCTTCATGCGCTGGGGAAGAAGAATGAGACGAAAACTGGGCTCTCTTCCTGTCGGCTCTTGGGAAAGTCAAGCAACCCCAAAGACCCCCAGCCACCCCCAGCTATCCAGCCATGGCGGCATACCCCACGTGAGGGGAAGGGTCCTGAGAAAACGCAAGTCCAAGCCCAGAAACCAGACAGCAGTGCTGAAACAGAGTGTCCGTCTCCAGCCCAGTATGAGCGGCCTCCTCCTGGGAAGGTCAAGTTGATACCTCTGCCTTTTTCTGCCTGGGACAAGCCTCAAGCTCGACCCGCTCCTCGGAGGCCACAGTCTCTGGCCTCACATCGGCCTGCTGGGGCTTACCGTGCCCAGCCTGGTTCTACTGACTCAGCTCAACCTGCTGCAGCCAATTCATCCCACCAGCCAGCTCCTGCCTCTTTGCCAGGCCCCGCCAAACCAGCTCAGCCAACTGTGACCAACCCAACCCAACCGGCTTGGACCAACCATACCCAGCCTCGTGTCCCTCAGTCTGCTGCTCCTAGGCCTGCACCCTCCAAAACTTCATCTGGCGCTCCTCTCCAGCGGGAGCCTGTTCCCCCTGCTGTGAATAAGCGCCAGTCCCCACCCAAGCTCCAAACCCAATTTCTACTCCAAGACTTCAGCAAGCAACGAGTTCCATGGAGGGAACCCAACGTGCCTGAGCCAGTCATGTCAAAGCCCATCGAACAAGAGCAGAGGCCAGAGCGAGAGGCCATGAAGAGGCGGGCTCAACAACAACGGGAGAATGCTGCCAGATACACCTCTTCGGGCAAGCTGCAATTTTTCACCGAGAGGGAAAACGAAATGGAAATTGCCGACTACTACGGATACGTCAAGTGAGAGCTGCTAGGATTCTTGGTGCCACCTTGGCTACCAGCTGTTCTTCCATACACAGGTAAGACAGGTATAGAACTGAATAAGTAAATGGAATACAATTAATAGACGAGTAACAAACCTTTCGAATTTTCAGATGCTGCTAACTGGGGCGTGAGAAAGGAAGGACTGAAAGTTGGATGGGAGAATGAAGGAAAGGGGTAAAAACTGAGCAAAGAGGAAGGAACTTGGCCCAGGGCTAGGAAGGCCAAAAGAGACGTATGGATTTAGGAAAGGAAGCAGGAGCGAGGATGAAACGGCAGAAGTAAAAAGCAGGGTCAGAGGTCTGGGTTGAAAGAACACAATTGGAGTAGAGTTGAAGGTGACAGAAGATGAGTCTAGGTTTACTAGGAGAAATAGAAAAAGTCTCTCGGGGACGCTGGCCTTAAGTCTCACAACCACCAGATAGGTATTTCAGAAAACAAGAGGTTCAGGACACATCTCTGAAAGGTCTGAGTTGCCTTATTCAGGTGTGACTGTAGTGGGGGAATAGGGAAATCTACCAGAGAAGTGGCTAGGGCTCAGAGTTATCCTAGGGGCAGCTGACGACAGGGGCAGAGCCAAGGGAACTGCTGGATCAGGAGGCCCACGAACAAATCAGGGGCATAGCCGCCTGCCACTTCCCTGCCAGGAAGGAAGCCAGGTATATTACTATAACCAAGGCACACTGGGGTCTTTACTGTATGGAGAACTTGGCTCCTGCCCGCAATCCTACGGCTCGGCGTCATACACAGGAAGTCGGGCCTCTGGGCAACCAGAAATGGGAATGGGACTGAAGGAGATTCAGCCCACAAATATCCGACCACCAGCTTCCACCTCTGCAATCTGCCACCCTGTGTCTGCTCAACGCATCACAGAAACAAGTTTTCAAGGTGAGTATAACAAACGCCAGAGAAAGTTGAAGAATGAGGTCGGCATTCAAAAATGGGGTCAAATCGACAGCTGGGAAGGGGTGTAGAGGCAGGTAGAATTCAGATCCTGAGCCTTTAATAACCACTACCTTCGCTCAGTGCCCTCTGTTTTTAGACTCTCTATGAGAACACCTAGGGCTTCCCTGGTGGCGCCGTGGTTAAGAATCCGCCTGCCAATGCAATGCGGGGGACACGGGTTCGAGCCCTGGTCTGCGAAGATCCCACATGCCGTGCAGCAACTAAGCGCATGTGCCACAACGACGGAGCCTGCATTCTAGAGCCCGTGAGCCTCAACTACCGAAGCCCACGTGCCTACAGCCCATGCTCCGCAACAAGAGAAGCCACCGCGATGAGAAGCCCGCACACCGCAACCGAGAGTAGCCCCCGCTAGCCGCCAACTAGAGAAAGCCCGTGCACAGCAATGAGAGACCCAGTGCAGCCAAAAACATAAATACGTAGAATAAATAAGTTCAAACAGTAAATAAATACATAAACATAAATTACAAAAAAAAAAGAACACCTAATGCAGGTGGGACGGTGGGAGGGCCACTGTAGAGGTCATCTATGCTACATGTACAAGAACCCCGAGAGCACACCAATCGGTACCACACTTTTCACTGCTGTAGCCGATCGTTCCCCCTGTACTGCCACACTGTAGCACTCCCTTCCCTCATCTACTGCTATAGTCTCTTCGGAAGGTGTTTCAGAACTCTTGTTATGAGAGTGCCAGTTGAACTGTCCTCACTTCCTTCATTTATACCAGGATTGAAGACCTTGTGGTCCGAGATCCTGTCCAGAGAGCAAGCAGGCTAAGACTCTGTCTTTGTTGATGTATTTCATCAGCAAGGGCTCTACCCCCTCTCCTAGTTCATGGTGTGACGTGTTCTTGGCCTCTCGGGAAAGTGGGGAGAATGGAAAGGACCCTATATGAGAATGCTAGGCTTTGTAAAACATTTCAGGTTTTTAAAAATAAGACTCATTTTGTATTGGACTTATAAACAGTCCTATGAAATACAAAGCGAGCCGAGAATCAGCGACAGGAAAGGCTCACCAGTAAGAATTACAACAGTCACCGCTTACCTCGTAGCATAGGGCACTGTCCGTGATCCTTAAGAAGAGTTAGTAGAAATGCCTTGCCCATCTTGCCCCTGAACCCCTTGAAAGGTACACGACTGCTGTGTTGGTGTTTAGGGGGAGCATCTCACTTACCAGGGACTGACTTCTCCCTTGATCCCTTTGTAGGGATGGAGACCTCCCCCCTGGTGATGAAAAATTCCCTGGGATTGCAACCTCCAAGCCAGACGTTTTGTGTGACACAAAGTCAAGAACTCCCCAAGTCCTGCAGTAGCAGAAACAGCCACATACTTGAGAGTAACCCACCATCTGAACTTGGGGACATTTCAGTGACAGCTCCAGTCCAGAGTGCCAGGCGTCTCCTGGCCCTGCCTCCAGCTCCAAGCCAGGGACAAATAGAGAGTAAGCACGTGGATGATATCAAAACCAAGCTTTCAAAGCCTCTGGATGCCTACCAGATCCCAACAGAGAACCAAGATCCTCCACTACTCCCTTTAGGAATCCCTGATATTCACCAGCCGCTGGCCTGCACCGATCCCCTCAGCCAAGAGGAGCAGCCTGGTTCTGAAAATGCTGATCTGGGAGAGAACAGCCGGAGTCGTCAGGACCTAGGGACACTTGAAAATGGGATTGAACCTAGCAGTGGTCTTGCAGACATTACTACACTGGCGGAGGATATTCACCTTCCCCAGCTCTTTAATCCTTTGAAAGATCTTGATCAATCCCAAGGTCCCAACGTGATCAAAGCTAAAGACACCAGAGCCATTAAGGTGAATCAGGTGCAGGAAAAGCCAAGTGTCATAAAGGTTCCCTCTGATCAACCCAGGAAGAACAAACAGAAAGCCTCTGAGCCTACCAGTGGCGCTCCCAAGGCCAAAATCCAGCCAAAGAATCCAGAGTGCCTGTTAGGGGGAGAAGTGGTTATATGCCACGCTGCAGTCAGTGACAGGGCTCCTGTGAACACGGCCAAGCACTCTCAAGGCAAACCTCAGAAAGCTGCATCCAGAAAGATCAGCAAAACTAAGAGCCACGGGCAGGAAAAGACCAAAAGGACCAGAGGGAGAAACAAGGCTGAGGAGAACAAGCAGTCAGGGAACAAAGTCAAGGCAGAAGAGAAGCCAGCAATCCCCCACACGAAGCGAAAGGAACACCAAACTGAGCTTCTCCAACAGAGCTTTCAAAAGCCTCGAACCTCCCTTGGCGTGCGCATGCTGGAGTCTGTGAAGGTTCTTCATGCGCTGGGGAAGAAGAATGAGACGAAAACTGGGCTCTCTTCCTGTCGGCTCTTGGGAAAGTCAAGCAACCCCAAAGACCCCCAGCCACCCCCAGCTATCCAGCCATGGCGGCATACCCCACGTGAGGGGAAGGGTCCTGAGAAAACGCAAGTCCAAGCCCAGAAACCAGACAGCAGTGCTGAAACAGAGTGTCCGTCTCCAGCCCAGTATGAGCGGCCTCCTCCTGGGAAGGTCAAGTTGATACCTCTGCCTTTTTCTGCCTGGGACAAGCCTCAAGCTCGACCCGCTCCTCGGAGGCCACAGTCTCTGGCCTCACATCGGCCTGCTGGGGCTTACCGTGCCCAGCCTGGTTCTACTGACTCAGCTCAACCTGCTGCAGCCAATTCATCCCAGCCAGCTCCTGCCTCTTTGCCAGGCCCCGCCAAACCAGCTCAGCCAACTGTGACCAACCCAACCCAACCGGCTTGGCCCAACCATACCCAGCCTCGTGTCCCTCAGTCTGCTGCTCCTAGGCCTGCACCCTCCAAAACTTCATCTGGCGCTCCTCTCCAGCGGGAGCCTGTTCCCCCTGCTGTGAATAAGCGCCAGTCCCCACCCAAGCTCCAAACCCACTTTCTACTCCAAGACTTCAGCAAGCAACGAGTTCCATGGAGGGAACCCAACGTGCCTGAGCCAGTCATGTCAAAGCCCATCGAACAAGAGCAGAGGCCAGAGCGAGAGGCCATGAAGAGGCGGGCTCAACAACAACGGGAGAATGCTGCCAGATACACCTCTTCGGGCAAGCTGCAATTTTTCACCGAGAGGGAAAACGAAATGGAAATTGCCGACTACTACGGATACGTCAAGTGAGAGCTGCTAGGATTCTTGGTGCCACCTTGGCTACCAGCTGTTCTTCCATACACAGGTAAGACAGGTATAGAACTGAATAAGTAAATGGAATACAATTAATAGACGAGTAACAAACCTTTCGAATTTTCAGATGCTGCTAACTGGGGCGTGAGAAAGGAAGGACTGAAAGTTGGATGGGAGAATGAAGGAAAGGGGTAAAAACTGAGCAAAGAGGAAGGAACTTGGCCCAGGGCTAGGAAGGCCAAAAGAGACGTATGGATTTAGGAAAGGAAGCAGGAGCGAGGATGAAATGGCAGAAGTAAAAAGCAGGGTCAGAGGTCTGGGTTGAAAGAACACAATTGGAGTAGAGTTGAAGGTGACAGAAGATGAGTCTAGGTTTACTAGGAGAAATAGAAAAAGTCTCTCGGGGACGCTGGCCTTAAGTCTCACAACCACCAGATAGGTATTTCAGAAAACAAGAGGTTCAGGACACATCTCTGAAAGGTCTGAGTTGCCTTATTCAGGTGTGACTGTAGTGGGGGAATAGGGAAATCTACCAGAGAAGTGGCTAGGGCTCAGAGTTATCCTAGGGGCAGCTGACGACAGGGGCAGAGCCAAGGGAACTGCTGGATCAGGAGGCCCACGAACAAAGCAGGGGCATAGCCGCCTGTCACTTCCCTGCCAGGAAGGAAGCCAGGTATATTACTGTAACCAAGGCACACTGGGGTCTTTACTGTATGGAGAACTTGGCTCCTGCCCGCAATCCTACGGCTCGGCGTCACACACAGGAAGTAGGGCCTCTGGGCAACCAGAAATGGGAATGGGACTGAAGGAGATTCAGCCCACAAATATCCGACCACCAGCTTCCACCTCTGCAGTCTGCCACCCTGTGTCTGCTCAACGCATCACAGAAACAAGTTTTCAAGGTGAGTATACAGACGGCAGAGAAAAGTTGAACAATGAGGTCAGCATTCAAAAATGGGGTCAAATCGACAGCTGGGAAGGGGTGTAGAGACAGGTAGAATTTAGATCCTGAGCCTTTAATAACCACTACCTTCTCTCAGTGCTCTCTGTTTTTAGACTCTATATGAGAACACCTAGGGCTTCCCTGGTGGCGCCTGCCAATGCAGGGGACACGGGTTCGAGCCCTGGTCTGCGAAGATCCCACATGCCGTGCAGCAACTAAGCGCATGTGCCACGACGACGGAGCCTGCATTCTAGAGCCCGTGAGCCTCAACTACCGAAGCCCACGTGCCTACAGCCCATGCTCCGCAACAAGAGAAGCCACCGCGATGAGATGCCCGCACACCGCAACCGAGAGTAGCCCCCGCTAGCCGCCAACTAGAGAAAGCCCGTGCACAGCAATGAGAGACCCAGTGCAGCCAAAAACATAAATACGTAGAATAAATAAGTTCAAACAGTAAATAAATACATAAACATAAATTACAAAAAAAAAGAACACCTAATGCAGGTGGGAAGGTGGGAGGGCCACCGTAGAGGTCATCTATGCTACATGTACAAGAACCCCGAGAGCACACCAATCGGTACCACACTTTTCACTGCTGTAGCCGATCGTTCCCCCTGTACTGCCACACTGTAGCACTCCCTTCCCTCATCTACTGCTATAGTCTCTTCGGAAGGTGTTTCAGAACTCTTGTTATGAGAGTGCCAGTTGAACTGTCCTCACTTCCTTCATTTATACCAGGATTGAAGACCTTGTGGTCCGAGATCCTGTCCAGAGAGCAAGCAGGCTAAGGCTCTGTCTTTGTTGATGTATTTCATCAGAAAGGGCTCTACCCCCTCTCCTAGTTCATGGTGTGAAGTGTTCTTGGCCTCTCGGGAAAGTGGGGAGAATGGAAAGGACCCTATATGAGAATGCTAGGCTCTGTAAAACATTTCAGGTTTTTAAAAATAAGACTCATTTTGTATTGGACTGACAACAGTCCTATGAAATACAAAGAAAGCCGAGAATCAGTGACAGGAAAGGATCACCAGTAAGAACTACAACAGTCACCGCTTACCTCGTAGCATAGGGCACTGTCCGTGATCCTTAAGAAGAGTTAGTAGAAATGCCTTGCCCATCTTGCCCCTGAACCCCTTGAAAGGTACACGACTGCTGTGTTGGTGTTTAGGGGGAGCATCTCACTTACCAGGGACTGACTTCTCCCTTGATTCCTCTGTAGTGATGGAGACTTCCCCGCTGATGAAAAATTCCCTGGGATTGCAACCTCCAAGCCAGACAGCTTTCCTATGGAATGACAGAGAACTTGTCAAGGTGAAACACCAGTCTGCGGGAGAAAGGGAGGAAGAGAATGATGGAAATCGTTTCTGGGAAACTATTCTTACATTATGTGTTGTTTGTTCCCGGTAAATAAACTGAAATCTTCTTAACAGTACAACAAAATCTAAACCACTAAAGCCAACAATACAGGAGTATAACGTTCGAAAAAAATTTCTTTGGCTGCGCAGCATGTGGGATCTTAGCTCCCCAACCAGGGATTGAACCCACGCCTGCTGCATTGGAAGCGCAGAGTCTTCACCACGGGACCACCGGGGAAGTCCCAGGACTATCACTTTTAAAGGAGAAGGTACAAACCCCTCGGTTCTATGAACTGGAGATTTTTAGTAAGAAGTCAATATATTTGTTGTTAGGCACATTTTATGTTAGGCTGTCTCCCTGCACAGGATGCAGGCGCCTTGAGAATGGAAGTCATATCCCTCTATAGTACGTCCCTCTTCTTTCTGCTTTGCAGTTTGCTGCTCCACTTGTTCAACCCCACCTAGTAATAACCTATACTTCCCTCGTTCCTGTTTTCCCATCTGGAAAACAGACAAAAGGCAACCAAACAACGCAAGGTCTCAACAAATAAGGGATATCCAAAACCAGAGATGGCCAGAACTTCTGTATCCCTTCATGAAACCTAGCCCGGTGTTCAATACTTAGGTATCACTAATACATGCGTGTTGACTGAAACAGTTGAAACTCAATTCTTCCACTTCCCAGTTTAGTTTTAGTCCTCATACAAAACCTGATAATCAACTTGCTTAATGCCAGGGATCACAGTGAAAAATAATATCTGAACTGACTTCTGTCAGATGAGTGAGAACTAAGGTTAATTCAGTGTATCTGAAGCATAGAAAGTGAGGGCAAAAGTGGCATAAGATGGGGCTAGAGAAGCAGAGAGGATTCTAGACCACGCAGAGTCTTAAAGGCCAACACTGTGTTTTCTATTCTCAAAACAATGCTTGTGAGCGATGTTTATGAGCAATGTTCCAACTTGCTTTGAAGGTTTTTTGTGTGAAGAATGGATTGGAAGGAAACAAGATATATGGACACTAGTTAGGACCTAATCACAACACACAGGCAAGTTCAGTATTAAGGTGTTGAGGGAGAGCTGACAGATTCCAAAGAAATTCAGGAGATGAACTGAAGCGGGCTTAATGGGGTATGAGATGGAGGAAAGGAAGGTCTTAGGGAATTAAAGGGTTTACTGCACACATGAGCAAAGTCTCAAAATTAATCATTTGAACGTACAGAGGTAGATCTCTCAAATGACTCCGGTTAGGAAGCAACGGTACGCCCTTTAGAATTCCTACAGACAACACAAATCAACTGTTTCGATGGAAAATTCGGCGGGACCGGTGCGTTTTTTCACTCCAACTTAGCTCCAGTTCCTATTACTCACATCTTCTGTGCCAAAACAACACACCTGGAGGAACTGAAGGGGATTCCGTTTTGGTAATTAAGGAGTGTCCCCAACACTGACAGTCCCATCTTAAAAAGCACTCCCTCTGCATTTTACCCGAGGAGCAATGGCCAGAGCCTCCCTTTGAAAACGATGGGCAGAAATGAGAACATCACACACTGTCCCTTTCAGCTACTGTGAACTGAGCCGCGAGACGACCAATACCCCCTGGCACAGCGCGGACGGGCCAGCGCGCGGGGGCAACAGGGACAGGAGACAGCACAAGAGACGAAGCCCAGGCCCAGGGGCCAAGGCCTATTACCTTTCCGGCATGTGCAAAACATAAAACAGAAGCAATATTGTAACAAATTCATTAAAGACTTAAGAAAAAAACAAAAATCAGATGCTAAAGTGCCTACTCTAACCACTATACTATATTGCTTCTATAAAACAAGCACTAAACCTCAGATACAGAAAAAAACCCTTTTCGTGTCCTCACACCTAGGTCAAAATTACAAAGCGTTAATTCAGGAGACAGAAAGGGAAGGAATAAATCTGAATGAATCTGAGTCAGAACACAGTGCTATAACCTTAGGCAAATTCCACAATACCCATGCCTCAACATGGCAAATTCCACAATACCCATGCCTCAACCTCCCTATCTATAAAGGAGTTAACCACACCAGCGCTAACCATTACTTGCCTCCTGGTAGCTTGTGAGTGTTAATTAATATTTGTAATAAATACACAGATCATCAGTTGAAAGAAACAAGGAAAACTACAGCGTTATTATTATTGCCTTGTTGCTAGAGCTAAACACCACAAATCAACATAAATAACTTATGTACACCAAGAATGTAGGGTTTGAATATGTACTTTGAAAGGCAATCATATAATTAGTTGTTTCACCTCTAATTGCTTTTCCTTTTTTTTTTTTTTTAATTTAAAAAAGCAATACAGGGACTTCCCTGGTGGTTCAGTGGTAAAGAATCCGTCCTGCAATGCAGGGGACGCGGGTTCGATTCCCGGTCGGGGAACTAAGATCCCACATGCCGCGGGGCAACTAAGCCCTCGCACCAAACTACTGAGCTCGCACACCTCAATGAGGTAGCCCACGTGCAGCAAACTACAGAGCCCACGCGCTCTGGAGCCTGCACGCCACAACTACAGAGCCCACGTGCCACAACTAGAGAGAGAAAACCCGCACGCCACAACTAGAGAGAAGCTCTCATGCTGCAACGAAGAGCCCGTGCGCCGCAACGACAATAAAGATCCCACATGCCTTAACGAAGGTCCCGCGTGCCGCAACTAAGACCCAATACAGCCAATCAACCAATCAATCAATCAAGTGGGGCGGGGGGAGCAATACAGGAATTTCCCTGGCAGTCCAGTGGTTAAGACTCCAAGCTCCCAATGCAGGGGGCACGGGCTCGATCCCTGATTGGGGAACCAAGATCCCACATGTGGCACAGCGTAGCCGAAAAAAAAACAAAAAAAGCAACACATACCCTACGGCATTTATCCCAGAGAACGCATGTTCGCACAAAAAAAGGTACACAAATGTCCACAGCATCTCTATCAGTAACAGTCAGGAAATGGGAAAAAAAACTCAGATGTTCTTCAATGGGCAAGTGATTAAACAAACTGAAGTACAGCCAAACCATGGAATACTACTCAGCAATTAAAAAGAAAGCGGCACTGGGACCTCTCTGGTGTTCCAGCGGTTAAGACTCTGCACTCTCAATGCAGGGGGCCCAGGTTCCATCCCTGGTCAGGGAACTAGATCCCGCATGCTGCAACTAAAGACCCGCACAGCCAAATAAATAAATAAATATTTTTTTTAAAAAAGAGGAGCACTGTTGATTCATGCAATTTGGATGACTCTCCAGGGAATTACACTGATTGAAAAAGGCCAATCCAAAAGGTTGCATACTGGGAATTCCCTGGCGGTCCAGTGTTTAGCACTCAGCACTTTCACTACCTGGGCTGGGTTCAATCCTTGGTCGGGGAACTAAGATCGCACAACCGGCAGCGCAGCCAAAAAAAAATTTTTTTTACTTAAAAAAAAAAAAAGGTTACACACTATATGATTTTATTCACATAACATTCTTTTTTTTTAATTAATTAGTTAATTTGTTTTATTTTTGGCTGCGTTGGGTCTTCGTTGCTGCGTGTGGGCTTTCTCTAGTTGCGGCGAGCGGGGGCTACTCTTTGTTGCAGTGTGCGGGCTTCTCGCTGCGGTGGCTTCTCTTGTTGCAGAGCACGGGCTCTAGGCACGCGGGCTTCAGTAGTTGTGGCACGTGGGCTCAGTAGTTGTGGCTCCCGGGCTCTAAAGCGCAGGCTCAGTCGTTGTGGCGCATGGGCTTAGTTGCTCCGCGGCATGTGGGATCTTCCCGGACAAGGGATCAAACCCATGTCCCCTGCAATGGCAGGCAGATTCTTAACCGCTGCGCCACCAGGGAAGTCCCACATAACATTCTTGAAATGACAGGTTGCCAGGGACAGATAGGGCCGGGGGAGTGGGAGACGGGCCATCTTCCCCAGGGGGTATTTTCCCTTGATCATCTGCACAAAAACTTTATTGCAACTTTATCCACTGCACTATCAGATCATTATGATTTGGTGGGGAGTGGGGGAGCAGCAGTGGCTATAAAATGGCATCAGGAGAGATCCTGTGGGATGGAAATGTTCTCTATCTTGACTGTGTCAATGGCAATACCCAGGTTGTGACAGTATACTATGATTCTGTAAGATGTTACCATTGGGGAAAACTGGGTAAAGGACACGCAGGAGCTATCGCACTATTATTTCTTACAACTGCATGTAAACCTACAATAATCTGTACACAAAAAGTTTAATCAGAAATGAAGGCAACACATGCCTCTTGTAACAAGTAAAACAATAGTCTGTGGTCAGTCTCTTTCTCTACCCGTCCCATTCCCTCCCTCTTGAGATAACCATGCAAACTCACTGCTCATACAAACAGGCATGCATTTAATACTTTCTGTTTACTGTATCAAAATGGGATCATACATACTACATATTACCCTGCAGCCTACCTTCTTCACCCATCATCCCTATATCATAGAGAGCTTAAAAAAAAAAAATTTTTTTTTAAGTGCCAAGCAGGATGGCAGGTATAGAAAATTTTCTGACTAGGGCAAATCTGACAAATGTTTACCGTGCTAATGTGCCATAGCTCAGCCAGGTGCATTCAGTGAGAGCACAATATGCAAGTAGCATTCTAAAGAGATCTGCAAAAAATGCAAGGTCTTCAGCAGCTCTTCGAGGATCCCATCCCCCTCTCTGCCTCCTCCATGGAACCATCCCATGGAGGTTGAACAGTTTAACTCCATTTGCCCCTCCTGCTGTTTGTGCTTTCGTTGTATACTTCTGTTCTACATCTCCACAAGACATTATTACTGTCACTTATTTACAAAATAACATATAAATATAAAGGTGTATGTACCTGGGTATATGTACATGTATATATTAGACACACACACACTTTAAGTGCTCTTTGTTCTTTCCTGCAGTTGTGTTCTTTTTTTTGGGGGGGGGGGGCAAGTTTTTATATTGGTAAAGTTCTGTACTACTAGAAATATAAGATTTGAAAAGAAAAGTGAGACTTGAGGATCATCTGTGGAGCTTATCCTCATTCTCCTGCTGACGCATTATGTGTTTATAATTTGAGAACTGCAGATAAATACAAACTGGTCTTCTCCATACTTGCTCACTAAGGAATTCCTCATTTCTAGGAAACGTCTATTTCAAGGAAAGGAAACAAACAAAAACACCTAGTGCACTAGATGATTAAAAGGTACACATTTTATAGCCTGAGTTCGAGAAAAAAATTACCCAAGAAACGGCCTTTTTCCCTAGGAGCCAGCTTCTACTAGGGGAGTCTAGGGTTCTCTAGGCAAAGAAAAAAAACTTGCCAGTTTAAACAGAATAACAGAAACGTTCAGCCAATCAAATATACAGAACTCATCACTTGCAGTGAGGAATGAAAGGCCTGTATCAACAGAAAAAATAAATGGCACCGGCAACGTCTGCAACAGAAAACAAACAGGAAATCCTTTAAAAAGCCAAAATTGCAAAGACAGACGAACAGGGTATGAAATTACACGCCGGGCAATGCACCTGTTAAAGGAAAAGAGGCGCACACCAAGTCTGAAGTCTTAAGAATTCGGTGTTTAACACTACTTCTGCATGCTGCCCAGCAGAAAACTCGGGTCCTGGCTTAATCCACAACGCACACTTCATTTAAGGAGGTGAACTGCTTGGTCTGACTCAGTTTCTTATTCTGTAAAATGAATGCAACACAGCTGTCGTGAGTCCCCAAAGAATTCTGCACAAACGCTTTGTAACTCCAAAGTGCTGTGCAAATCAGAGCAGCCCTTCTCTCCTTCACATTCGTTGGACTTAGAATTTCAGAAGTTTAGCTGAAAATATAGACGACTCGGAAGCAAGGGACTGAGAGTGGCCCACACAGGTGGAAAGAAATGCAGAAACTGGAGCACCTCATACAAACCGCAAGAGACCACGTTCACGTGCACACGTTATCAGTAACAGAAAACGCCACCGGTAGCAACTGTAAACCACTGAGAGGACCAGCAACGACATGTGTCCAAATCCAGCCGGCAGCACAGCCTCGTCGGCGGCAATGCCTTAAACACAGCTCCCCGCACTCCGCGGCCTAACAAGATCCACTTTTTCCAAAAAGTTTAGCAACTTGCCAAGTACACTGGCGTAGTTCACCTTTTTTAATTGCTAAGCAAACATGCAGGGGAGTTGAGACAATCAAGGGAATGTTCAGCCTTCCTCAAAAATAAGATCCAGGAAATTCACGTTTTGCTTGAACAGTTTCATGTCTAAAACTGATCACAAACCTCTGTTTGATGTTGTTTTCTCGCTGCTGGCCAATGAGCCCGGGAAAGAGAACCAATTCTTTCAAACAGGGAGGGCTCTCTGCACTCTTCAGCTAAACCAGCGAGGCTTTACCACCGTCACGTTTAAAATAATGAGGAGGATGCCTCCATAGAGTTTACCGGGCTGCGCTAATCACGAGGGGCCTCGGGCGCCCAGGGCGGATCCCAGCGCCGGTGGCCGCGGGACCGGACGCCCTCCCCGGGACCCCCCCAGGACCCCCTCCCCGGGACGCGGCCGCGGGACAGGACGCCCCCCAGAACCCCTGCCCGGGACGCAGCTGCGGGACAGGACGCCCCCCAGACCCCTGCCCGGGACGCAGCTGCGGGACAGGACGCCCCCCAGAACCCCTGCCCGGGACGCGGCCGCGGGACACGAAGCTCCCCCCTCCCCAGGAACCCCTCCCCAGAGCGCGGGCCTCGCCGCCGTCTCGCAGCACCCGCCGCGCTCACCGCGGGCCGGGAGCCCCCTCAGGCCGACTGGCCCCCGCCCGCCGCCCGGCCTCCCTCCGGCCCGCGCCGCCCGCCGCGCTCACCGCGTTTTTCTTCTGCACCATCTTGTCCATCTTCTTGGCAATGCGGACCACCTCGTCCTCCATGGCCCTGGCAGGCCTGCCCCGCGCCGGGCCGCGGGGGACGGGAAACGAGCGGAGCTGGCCGGGCGGCAGGTAAGCCCAGGCGTCGGCGAGGGCCCTCACCAGGCGTCACCGAGGCGCTTCTTCACTCACGACGACTGCGACGGCGGGGGCGGCGGCGGCGGCGGCGCTCCTCCCACGCAGGCAGCGCCAATCGAGCTCCCAGCTCGCGGCGGCGACGGCGGCGGCGCTCCTCCCACGCAGGCAGCGCCAATCGAGCTCCCAGCTCGCGGCGGCGACGGCGGCGGCGCTCCTCCCACGCAGGCAGCGCCAATCGAGCTCCCAGCTCGCGGCCGCGGCGGCGCTCCTCCCCCGCAGGCAGCGCCAATCGAGCTCCCAGCTCGCGGCGGCGACGGCGGCGGCGCTCCTCCCACGCAGGCAGCGCCAATCGAGCTCCCAGCTCGCGGCGGCGGCGGCGGCGGCGGCGGCGCTCCTCCCCCGCAAGCAGCGCCAATCCAGCTCGCGGCGGCGGCGGCGGCGGCGGCGGCGCTCCTCCCCCGCAGGCAGCGACAATCGAGCTCCTGGCTCGCGGCGGCGACGGCGGCGCTCCTCCCCCGCAGGGAGCGCCAGTCGAGCTCCCAGCTCGCGGCGGCGGCGGCGGCGCTCCTCCCCCGCAGGCAGCGCCAACCGAGCTCCCAGCTCGCGGCGGCGACGGCGGCGGCGCTCCTCCCACGCAGGCAGCGCCAATCGAGCTCCCAGCTCGCGGCGGCGGCGCTCCTCCCCCGCAGGCAGCGCCAATCGAGCTCCCAGCTCGTGGCGGCGGCGGCGGCGGCGGCGGCGGCGGCGGCGGCGGCGCTCCTCCCCCGCAGGGCAGCGCCAATCGAGCTCCCAGTTCGCGGCGGCGGCGGCGGCGGCGCTCCTCCCCCGCAGGCAGTGCCAAGCGAGCTCCCAGCTCGCGGCGGCGGCGCTCCTCCCCCGCAGGCAGCGACAATCGAGCTCCCGGCTCGCGGCGGCGACGGCGGCGCTCCTCCCCCGCAGGCAGCGCCAATCGAGCTCCCAGCTCGCGGCGGCGACGGCGGCGGCGCTCCTCCCCCGCAGGCAGCGCCAATCGAGCTCCCAGCTCGCGGCGGCGACGGCGGCGGCGCTCCTCCCCCGCAGGGAGCGCCAGTCGAGCTCCCAGCTCGCGGCGGCGGCGCTCCTCCCCCGCAGGCAGCGCCAATGGAGCTCCCAGCTCGCGGCGGCGGCGGCGGCGGCGCTCCTCCCCCGCAGGCAGCGCCAAACGAGCTCCCAGCTCGCGGCGGCGGCCGCGGCGGCGCTCCTCCCCCGCAGGCAGCGCCAATCCAGCTCGCGGCGGCGGCGGCGGCGGCGGCGCTCCTCCCCCGCAGGCAGTGCCAAGCGAGCTCCCAGCTCGCGGCGGCGGCGCTCCTCCCCCGCAGGCAGCGACAATCGAGCTCCCGGCTCGCGGCGGCGACGGCGGCGCTCCTCCCCCGCAGGGAGCGCCAGTCGAGCTCCCAGCTCGCGGCGGCGGCGGCGGCGGCGCTCCTCCCCCGCAGGGAGCGCCAATCGAGCTCCCAGCTCGCGGCGGCGGCGGCGCTCCTCCCCCGCAGGCAGCGCCAATCGCGCTCCCAGCTCTGTTCTTTTGTTTTTTTTTTTTTGAATTCTGAGATTTTTCATTTGAAGTAAATCTTAAAGCTATTAAATTCACAAATATGCTAATTTAAATACCCAATTCTATTATCTAAAACACACATTGCAAACATACAAATATCTATTCTCTCCACATGTCAGAGCCCATTCATTTCATGGTTTGGAAATGGGGAGAATAGATCCCCTTAAACTGCAAGTCAGCAGGTGTTTCTTTACAGTTAACTTTAGCAAAATTCATACAAAATATTAATGAACAATGATCTTCTTTACTTGTTAACTCACAAGGAAACACCTTCAAAACTGCATTTTGTTAAAGTTTCTGTACTAAAATGTAGAAAAACTGAACTACACAAATATTGAAAAGTTTAAAATTCCTTAATTTTTTATTCCTGGTACCACTACCACAATTTACAGGGCAATATACCTGATGTAATGAAAAGAAAAAGACAAAGCTACAACAGATAAAAGACCTCAGGAATGTACATCTAATTGACCCTCCGTTGCATGAATCAATAGCTGCACTTTTTGCAAACTGTGGCTAGGACAGTCCTGAACAAGAAGGGTTTCCTGTTTAAGCTGCAGTAACTTTTCTGACTATGGATCATCGTTCCTTCTGCGGCAGGTTTTTACAGTTCCTCTAATGCATTTGGGACGACTGTCTCAAAGTAACCTGCAGCTTTCCTGACAACTCCTCGCTCTCTCTCCTGCTAAGAACTGTAGCCCTTTTCTTCTGAGTTTTGAGAACCTTCTGCTACCATATCCACCACTTCCACCACCAGATCCATAACCACCACCATAGGGACTTCCCGAGCTTCTTCCACCAAAACTGCCCCCCTTCATGGGTCCATAATTTGATTGCTGTTGTCCACTATAATTTCCAAAATCATTATAGCTCCCACCACCACCACCATAGTTACCTCCAAAATTTCCTCCTTCATTGTAAGCATCATATCCTCCACCACCGCCACCATATCCACCATCTTGGTTTCCATATCCTGGTCCACCACCACCATAGCCTCCTCTACTACTGTAACCAGGACCACCACCATCGTTACCACCGTCGCCTCCAAATCCGTTTTATCCACCATCACCTCCTCCATAACTACCTCTGCTGCCACCACCTCCACCACCATAGCCTCCTCTTCCACCAAAGTTTCCACCACGGCCAAAGTTACCTCCACCACCTCCAAAGTTTCCTCCACGACCCATAAAGTTGCCAGATCCACCTCCACGACCTCTCTGTGATCCAGCAGATTGCATTTCTTGTTTAGAAAGGGCCTTTTTCACTTACAATTATGCCCATTAATAGTGTGGTATTTCTGAACAACAATTTTATCAACTGTATCATGATCAT
Organism: Balaenoptera borealis; assembly: GCF_965194805.1. NCBI lineage: Eukaryota > Metazoa > Chordata > Mammalia > Artiodactyla > Balaenopteridae > Balaenoptera > Balaenoptera borealis. Next base: position 62,380 of record NW_028123008.1, on the reverse strand, counting down.
CAAAAGTTACAAAAGCAAATCCTCTCTTTTTTCCACTCTGCCTGTCTTCCATAACTCCTATGGTTTCAATCTTGCCATACTTTTCAAAGTAGTCTCTCGAATTACATTCTTCTGTATCTTCTTTAATACCACCAACAAAAATTTTCTTCACTGTTAGACGGGCACCAGGCTTTACAGAATCCTCTCTAGAAACAGCTCTCTTTGGTTCCACTACACGCCCATCAACCTTGTGTGGTCGAGCACACATTGCTGCATCCACCTCTTCAACCCAAGAGTAAGTCACAAAACCAAAGCCCCTGGAACGGTTTGTCTGGGGGTCTCTCATCACCACACAATCTGTAAGTGTGCCCCATTTCTCAAAATGTTCTCTTAAGCTATCGTCTGTAGTTTCAAAGCTCAGACCACCAATAAACAGTTTTCTCAACTGTTCTGGTTCCTTTGGATCATGGCCCTCCTCCCCCCGGCGGCGGCGGCGGCCGGAGTCGGGCTGGGGGCGACCGGGCGGCGGTTTTACCTCCGTTTTGAGACCGGACTCGCCTCTTCCAACTCGAGTTCAATATGGGACCGAGAGCCCAGCTCTGTTCTATGTTGGGCCATTTTACTTCAGCCCAAAAAAATTTCTTCTAGTATTCCCTAAGGTCTGCTGGGGATCAGTTTTCTTATTTTTCATTTATCTGTATTTGATTTTTTAAAATTGATTCCAATTTTCTGTTGAGATTCTCCATATTTTAATCTATTAATCCCCATCTTTTACTCTCAATATAGTCATTTTAAAGTTCTGTGCTAACTCCAGAATCTGAATTCCCTCTAAATCAATTTTTCTTGGTTTTTTTTTTTTTTTTTTTTTTTTGTCTTAAGTTTTAGTCACTTTTTCCTGCTTCAGGAATTTCATAATTTTTGATTGTGTGCTGGACGTGGTGAATAAAAAATTCATAGAGACTGAAGATGCTATTACTTTGCACCAGAGAAGATTTACCCTTTTCTCTGTTAATCAGAGTGGCTGATCATTTCAGTCATTTCAGGAATTTTACTAGGTCAGAACTGGGTTGGAGCTTTAGTTGTCTCATCCTACCTATGATTTTTCCTAATTTGTGGCCTCCCTGGATTTTTGCTGTGAGCCTGACAGGTCTTTGATTCTTCAATAAATACAGTCAGTTATTGACTTCAGTCTTTCAGATGTTTGAATTCAGCTCTTTAGGCTCTCAGTTCTCACAGCTTCAGAGTATGGCAAATGTAAGGAGAGACCAGCTATGTATTTGTTGCCGTTACACTTTCTCAGTGAAAATTTGTCTCATAAACACTGAAACATTGCAGATGACTTCACTTTTTCTGACTCAGCCCCCTTCTTGGGGATGGCACTTCTGGGTTTTTACTGTGAGTCTGGTAGGTCTCTAATTCCTCACTTTGGAAAGTTCTCTCCCTCAGGCATTAGGTATTTAGCTTCCTGCTTTATATAGGTTCAAAAACTGGCAAATGTCTTGAAGAGGAGACCTAATGATTGTCACAGGCCCCTTTATCTAGCGGGATTTGGTTTGTTAGTGCCATGACTGTGCAGGAAATTTCACTCTGCTTTCTTGGCTCAGTCCCCCATCATCCTATACCACCCTGACACTAAGGAAATGTCCTGTGGGGGAAATCGGCTTGACATTCTGCTAGATTTCACTCCATCATGCCAGCAAATGAGTTCATCAAAAGATATGGTGATTTCTCTTTTCCAGTGGAGTATGTCTCCCTACACCAAACCCCTGCTCCAAATCTCTAAATGTCCCTCTCTAGCATATTAGTTGATATTGTTTCTTGATTGCTTCCTTAGCTCGATGATCTTTTATTCAAGTTTGTTTGCTCGTTGCAGCAGGAGTGATGGCCTGTGCCTACCTAGTGCAGGCATATTATTATGGAGATATGGCTTTGGTCCCAGACACCACAATAAGGAGAATATCATAAGAAAGCAAGTCACACGAGTTGTTTGGTTTCCCAGTGCATGTAAAAGTTATGTTTATGCTATACTGTAGTCTATTAAGTGTGCAATAGCATTATGTCTAAAAAAAGTACATATCTTAATTTGAAAGTAGACTTTAAGAATGCTACCCATCATCTGAGCCTTCAGCAAGCTGTAATCTTTTTGCAATAGTAACATCAAAGATCACTGATCACAGATCATGTAACAAGTATAATAGTGAAAAAGTTTGAAATATTGTGAGACTTACCAAAACATGACATAGAGACACGAAGTGAGCAAATGCTGTTGGAAAAATGGCACCACCAGTAGAGCTGCTTGACACAGGGTTGCCACAAACCTTCAATTTGTAAAAAAAAAAAAAAAAGCATTATCTGCAAGGTACAATAAAGTGAAGTGCAATAAAGTGAGGTATGCCTATACATCCTGCCTCAAAGCAGAAATCCTATTTAGATCACCTTTAATTTCTCTCTATGATATATCAATAGTTTTCTATTCTAATAGGGTTCTTACATTTTTTATTACACTTATTATTAGGTATATGATGTTTTGATGATAATGTAGATGGCATATTTTTTAGTTTTTAATTTTATAACTTTTCAGACACAGAAAAATGTTAGTGGAATTTTTTAATGTTTGGTCTCTTATCTGGCAACTCTTCTAAAAACTAACTGATATTCTAATAAGTTATCTGTAGATGGTTTTGGATTTTCTGTATCCTTAATTATATCAACTATGGAAAGTGACAGTATGATTTCTTCCTTTCTTAGCCTTATATTTCTGATTTCTTTTTCCTGCCTTACTGCTAATGCCATTTAATACTTTTACTAATAGGTTGAATAGAAAAGGTAAGAGTTGGCATTCTTATTTTGTTCCTAATCTTACAGTGGACGTTCTCCACATTTCACTATAAATAGGATGGTGGCTCTAAAGTTTTTTGTAGTTTCCCTTTGCTATGAGTTTTTAATCATACATAATTATTGAATTTTATCAAATGCTTTATCTGACTATACTGATATGATCATATACATTTTCTCCTTTATTTTATGGATGTGGTGCATGACATTTATTGATATTTGAATGTTAACTCACCTTGCATTTCTGGAGTAAAACAACTTGGTAGGAATTCACACACACACACACACACACACACACACACACACACACACATTCACTCACTCACACACTCTACATTTGATTGTCTAACATTTTGTGTATGATTTTTGCTTCTGTATACATAAGGGAGATGGGCCTATTTTCTTTTCTCATAATTGTCCTTTTAATTAGTGAATAGTATATAGAGGGTAGAGATTTAAAAGACCTTTTAAAAGGTCTTCTTCTTCTGTGATATAATACAATACAGTATTACTCCATTTTTTAAAAATGACCTTTTTCATTTTCAAATAATTTCAAATCTGCAGAAAAGATACAAACAGAGTTCCCTTTACCTCTCTCCCAGTTTTTCCTATTGCTAACATCTTATACTACCATAGTATATTTTTCAAAATTAAAAAGCCAACATTTATACATTACTATTAACTAAACTTAAGACTTTTTTTGGATTTCACCAGTTTTCCTGTTAATGACCTTTTTCTGTTCTAGGACCCAATCCAGTATATCACATTCCACTTAGTTAGTTGTCATGTCTCCTTAGTCTTCTCTGGTCTATGACAGTTCCTCATTCCTTCCTTGTTTTTCATGATTTTGACAGTCTTGAGGAATATTTGTCTGATATTTTGTAGAATTGTTCTCAGTCTGGGTTTGGCTGATGTTTTTCTCATGATTCGACTGGAGTTATAGGTTTTGACAAAGAATACCGCAGAAGCGAAGTAACCGTCTCATCACATCATAACAGAGAGTATGTAGTGTCTCCGTGACATCACTGGTGATGTGAAACATCATCACTTGCATAACATGGTGTTTGCTTGGTTTCTCCACTGTAAAGTTACTTTTTCTCCCATTTTATACTGTCTCTGGAATTCAATCATTAAGGCCAGCCCAGGACTGGACTTAAGGGGAAGATTAAGCTTCACCTCCACCTCCTTGGGGAGGAGATGGATGCCGGGGGGGGGCGGGGGGGAGGTTACCTACATATGGAATTCTTCTGTTGGCAAGATTTGTCTTCTCCCTCCCTCCTATTATTTATTTATTTATACACTCATTTATTTACTCCATTATGTTTTAATATGGATTCTTTATAATCTATATACATAATTACAACCTTAAAAACCTCTGGTTCCCCCACTGACATATAAACTTTTTGAGGAAAGGCTCTGTTTCTTTTTTATTTTTGTACACTCTATGCGTTTAGCATAGTCCCCTAATTTATAGTGGACTTCCAGTAATTATTTTTTAATGGATATCTTTCCACTTCAACTGAAAAGTACCCTTTCCTTATATAATAGCATTCTAAATCCAAAATAAAAGTAGATTTTAAAATAAGTAAAAGTAAACTCATGCATGATCACCCTGTAATAAGTATGTAAAAAAGCACAGGGTACTGCAGAAATAACTTAACCATTTGAGTTGGATGTGTCTCCAAAAAATATTGAAGCCACATTTGGAAAGAAATTACAGTATTTGATAAGCCAAGGATATGACCTGCTGTGTGCTTTCTCTTTTTTGTTCAGATCACCAAAGGAGATTAAGACCCCGTTTTCTCCCTTCTCTGGAAAATTATCATCTGATGCAGTCACTCAGATAACAACAGAGAGTCCAGGAAAAACCATGTTTTCATCTGAGATTTTTGTTAATGCTGAAGATCGTGGACATGATATTCCAGACCTCAGTACACAGAAGTTGGGCAAAGTTCCTGTCAAGTTTGCTTCATCATCTTCAGTCCAACAGATTACTGTTCTTCATGGCACAGATGGTAAGAGAATTTTAGGTCACATTACCAACTTTTGTGTGTCATTAACTAAGAAATTTCTTGATTGGGTCTTTCTAGTTAGAAAACCTAATTTTAATTTTAAGCATTAGGTTGTACATGATTAAAACATCTTTTATTTACATAGCTATGAAGAGAATATAATTTATTATGTTTTTACTTCAATTTCTAGTGAAGTTAACAACCTATGTGAAACTCATGCTACTTGTGGCTGACGTATTTTCAACTCATAATACTTGTCATAAGAATGCAAGTAGTTCATGAAAACATAAAAACTATAGAGGTTCAATTTTAGGGAGGTAGATAACTATTTGGCATTGTTTCTTTTACTATTGTTTTGCATGATACAGTGAACAGATAGCAAACACAATACCAGTCTATTTCTTGCTCAAGAAACGTTGAGCAGGGACCCAGGTTGACTGTGACTCTGCTTTCTTTAAAACATGGAACCTTGGATTCATCATCATAGTCAACTGGAAGGGACGAAAAGCATGGAGGAGCACATGTTGGGAGGCTTTTATGGGCTAGGCCTAGGTGTGGCCCACATCACTTTCCACTGACTAGGAATAGTTTAGCTGTGCTTTCCAGGATGAAGAAGAAATGAGTTTTGGTGAACAGCTAGCAATTTCTACCATAAGGTCTACATTTAGAGTGTTCCTATGCTATCATGACAGTGATATTTTTATAGTGCTTATACTATATAACATTCAAAATTATAGCAAGTTATTTTCTTTTTCAGACCAGTAACTGGAAAGTTAAGTTCCCATTCTACCTCCAAATGAGGGTGGGAACTTTCAATTACTAATTTTAAAGTATTCAACAGTTTGTACAAATCTATTCAAAATATATTTTAAGTTTTCCTACTTGTGCAAAAAGTTTACCTGTCTGTAGGTATAAATGGAATATGCCTAAATGTATAAAGAAAATTGCTTAGTTCCACATGTAAATTGCACTGAATTTAATTTGAATAAATACATTTATATGTTGAAATGGTTATATTTCTTTTCTTTTTTTTTTTTTTACTTTTATTTATTTTATTTTTGGCTGTGTTGGGTCTTCATCGCTGCGTGCAGCCTTTCTCTAGTTGCGGCGAGCGGGGGCTACTCTTCGTTGCGGTGCACGGGCTTCTCATTGCGGTGGCTTCTCTTGTGGTGGAGCACGGGCTCTAGGCGCGTGGGCTTCGGTGCATGGGCTCAGTAGTTGTGGCTCGCGGGCTCTAGAGCGCAGGCTCAGTAGTTGTGGCACATGGGCTTAGTTGCTCCGCGGCATGGGGGATCTTCCCGGACCAGGGCTGGCACCCGTGTCCCCTGCATTGGCAGGCGGATTCTTAACCACTGCGCTATCAGGGAAACCCGAGATGGTTATATATCTTATACATTTTTATTGTGATATAAAATTATGCCCCCCAAATGTATAGTCTAATCAATATCACACAGAACACCTTTAATGTGTCAGTTACCTATTGCCACCGTGATACTGTATAAGAACCTCGAAAATCTCAGTGCTTCGTAACAACAGACATTTGCTTTCCTCACTCATGGGCTTATGAGTCAGTTGGAGTTTGGCATCAGGATGCAAAAACGGTTTGGGTCTGTTCCACATGCCTTGTACTGAAACCCAGGCTACTCTGGGTATGCTGTTTTCATGTTGGTGGCAGAGCACAGGAGAGGAAATCCAACTGTGAAAGTGTATTTTATACCTCTTCTGACATCAAATGGATCGGTCTACATAGAGCCCACAGTTCACGGTCTTACCTTTACATACAGGTACTTGGTAGAAAGGACTCCTTTAAAAGAGAAATATTATTTGGTTTAATAATAAAAGATTTTTAACTCTGTGGATTCAGAAGTAAAATTTTAAAAAATATTTTAAAAGTATACAGAATAGGGCTTCCCTGGTGGCGCAGTGGTTAAGAATCCACCTGCCAATGCAATGCGGGGGACACGGGTTCGAGCCCTGGTCTGCGAAGATCCCACATGCCGTGGAGCAACTAAGCCCATGTGCCACAACTACTGAGCCTGCATTCTAGAGCCCGTGAGCCGCAACTACCGAAGCCCACGCGCCTAGAGCGCATGCTCCGCAACAATAGACGCCACCGCGATGAGACGCCCGCACACCGCAACCAAGAGTAGCCCCCGCTAGCCGCCAACTAGAGAAAGCCCGTGCACAGCAATGAAGACCCAGTGCAGCCAAAAAAATAAACACATAGAATAAATAAGTTCAAACAATAAATAAATAAATAAACATAAATTTAAAAAAAAAAGAACACCTAATGCAGGTGGGAAGGTGAGAGGGCCACTGTAAAGGTCATCTATGCTACATGTACAAGAACCCCGAGAGCACACCAATAGGTACCACATTTTTCACTGCTGTAGCCGATCATTCCCCCTGTACTACCACACTGTAGCACTCCCTTCCCTCATCTACTGCTATAGTCTCTTTGGAAGGTGTTTCACAACTCTTGTTATGAGAGTGCCAGTTGAACTGTCCTCACTTCCTTCATTTATACCAGGATTGAAGACCTTGTAGTCCGAGATCCTGTCCAGAGAGCAAGCAGGCTAAGACTCTGTCTTTGTTGATGTATTTCATCAGAAAGGGCTCTACCCCCTCTCCTAGTTCATGGTGTGAAGCGTTCATAGCCTCTTGGGAAAGTGGGGAGAATGGAAAGGACTCTATATGAGAATGCTAGGCTTTGTAAAACATTTCAGTTTTTTAAAAATAAGACTCATTTTCTATTGGACTGACAACAGTCCTATGAAATACAAAGAAAGCCGAGAATCAGTGACAGGAAATGATCACCAGTAAGAATTACAACAGTCACCGCTTACCTCGTAGCTTACGGCACTGTCCATGGTCCTTAAGAAGAGTTAGTAGAAATGCCTAGCCCATCTTGCCCTTGAACCCCTTAAAAGGTACACGACTGCTGTGTTGGTGTTTAGGGGGAGCATCTCACTTACCAGGGACTGACTTCTCCCTTGATCCCTCTGTAGTGATGGAGACTTCCCCGCTGATGAAAAATTCCCTGGGATTGCAACCTCCAAGCCAGACAGCTTTCCTATGGAAAGACAGAGAGCTTGTAAAGATGAAACACCAGTCTGCGGGAGAAAGGGAAGAAGAGAATGATGGAAATCGTTTCTGGGAAACTATTTTTACATTATGTTTTGTTTGTTCCTGGTAAATAAACTGAAATCTTCTTAACATTAAAACAAAATCTAAACCACTAAATTCAATAATACAGGAGTATAACTTTTGAAAAAAATTTCTTTGGCTGCGCAGCATGTGGGATCTTAGCTCCCCAACCAGGAATTGAACCCACGCCTGCTGCATTGGAAGCGCAGAGTCTTCACCACTGGACCACCAGGGAAGTCCCAGGAATATCACTTTTAAAGGAGAAGTTATAAACCCCTTGGTTATATGAACTGCAGATTTTTAGTAAGAAGTCAATATATTTTTTGTTAGGCACATTTTATGTTAGGCTGTCTCCCTGCACAGGATGCAGGCGCCTTGAGAATGGAAATCATATCCCTCTATAGTACGTCCCTCTTCTTTCTGCCTTGCAGTTTGCTGCTCCACTTGTTCAACCCCACCTAGTAATAACCTATACTTCCCTCGTTCCTGTTTTCCCATCTTGAAAACAGACAAAAGGCAACCAAACAACGCAAAGGTCTCAACAAATAAGGGATATCCAAAACCAGAGATGGCCAGAACTTCTGTATCCCTCATGAAACCTAGCCCGGTGTTCAATATGTAGGTATCATTAATACATGCGTGTTGACTGAAACAGTTTAAACTCAATTCTTCCACTTCCCAGTTTAGTTTTAGTCCTCATACAAAACGTGATAATCAACTTGCTTAATGCTAGGGATCACAGTGAAAAATAATATCTGAACTGACTTCTGTCAGATGAGTGAGAACTAAGGTTAATTCAGTGTATCTGAAGCATAGAAAGTGAGGGCACAAGTGGCACAAGATGGGGCTAGAGAAGCAGAGAGGATTCTAGACCACGCAGAGTCTTAAAGGCCAACAAACACTGTGTTTTCTATTCTCAAAACAATGTTTGTGAGCGATGTTTATGAGCAATGTTCCAACTTGCCTTGAAGGTTTTTTGTGTGAAGAATGGATTGGAAGGAAACAAGATATATGGACACTAGTTAGGACCTAATCGCAACACACAGGCAAGTTCAGTATTAGGGTGTTGAGGGAGAGCTGACAGATTCCAAAGAAATTCAGGAGATGAACTGAAGCGGGCTTAATGGGGTAGGAGATGGAGGAAAGGAAGGTCTTAGGGAATTAAAGGGTTTACTGCACACATGAGCAAAGTCTCAAAATTAATCATTTGAACGTACAGAGGTAGATCTCTCAAATGACTCCGGTTAGGAAGCAACGGTACGCCCTTTAGAATTCCTACAGACAACACAAATCAACTGTTTCGATGGAAAATTCGGCGGGACCGGTGCGTTTTTTCACTCCAACTTAGCTCCAGTTCCTATTACTCACATCTTCTGTGCCAAAACAACACAGCTGGAGGAACTGAAGGGGATTCCGTTTTGGTAATTAAGGAGTGTCCCCAACACTGACAGTCCCATCTTAAAAAGCACTCCCTCTGCATTTTACCCGAGGAGCAATGGCCAGAGCCTCCCTTTGAAAACGATGGGCAGAAATGAGACCATCACACACTGTCCCTTTCAGCTACTGTGAACTGAGCCGCGAGACGACCAATACCCCCTGGCACAGCGCGGACGGGCCAGCGCGCGGGGGCAACAGGGACAGGAGACAGCACAAGAGACGAAGCCCAGGCCCAGGGGCCAAGGCCTATTACCTTTCCGGCATGTGCAAAACATAAAACAGAAGCAATATTGTAACAAATTCATTAAAGACTTAAGAAAAAAACAAAAATCAGATGCTAAAGTGCCTACTCTAACCACTATACTATATTGCTTCTATAAAACAAGCACTAAACCTCAGATACAGAAAAAAACCCTTTTCGTGTCCTCACACCTAGGTCAAAATTACAAAGCGTTAATTCAGGAGACAGAAAGGGAAGGAATAAATCTGAATGAATCTGAGTCAGAACACAGTGCTATATAACCTTAGGCAAATTCCACAATACCCATGCCTCAACATGGCAAATTCCACAATACCCATGCCTCAACCTCCCTATCTATAAAGGAGTTAACCACACCAGCGCTAACCATTACTTGCCTCCTGGTAGCTTGTGAGTGTTAATTAATATTTGTAATAAATACACAGATCATCAGTTGAAAGAAACAAGGAAAACTACAGCGTTATTATTATTGCCTTGTTGCTAGAGCTAAACACCACAAATCAACATAAATAACTTATGTACACCAAGAATGTAGGGTTTGAATATGTACTTTGAAAGGCCATCATATAATTAGTTGTTTCACCTCTAATTGCTTTTCCTTTTTTTTTTTTTTTAATTTAAAAAAGCAATACAGGGACTTCCCTGGTGGTTCAGTGGTAAAGAATCCGTCCTGCAATGCAGGGGACGCGGGTTCGATTCCCGGTCGGGGAACTAAGATCCCACATGCCGCGGGGCAACTAAGCCCTCGCACCAAACTACTGAGCTCGCACACCTCAATGAGGTAGCCCACGTGCAGCAAACTACAGAGCCCACGCGCTCTGGAGCCTGCACGCCACAACTACAGAGCCCACGTGCCACAACTAGAGAGAGAAAACCCGCACGCCACAACTAGAGAGAAGCTCTCATGCTGCAACGAAGAGCCCGTGCGCCGCAACGACAATAAAGATCCCACATGCCTTAACGAAGGTCCCGCGTGCCGCAACTAAGACCCAATACAGCCAATCAACCAATCAATCAATCAAGTGGGGCGGGGGGAGCAATACAGGAATTTCCCTGGCAGTCCAGTGGTTAAGACTCCAAGCTCCCAATGCAGGGGGCACGGGCTCGATCCCTGATTGGGGAACCAAGATCCCACATGTGGCACAGCGTAGCCGGAAAAAAAACAAAAAAAGCAACACATACCCTACGGCATTTATCCCAGAGAACGCATGTTCGCACAAAAAAAGGTACACAAATGTCCACAGCATCTCTATCAGTAATAGTCAGGAAATGGGAAAAAAACTCAGATGTTCTTCAATGGGCAAGTGATTAAACAAACTGAAGTACAGCCAAACCATGGAATACTACTCAGCAATTAAAAAGAAAGCGGCACTGGGACCTCTCTGGTGTTCCAGCGGTTAAGACTCTGCACTCTCAATGCAGGGGGCCCAGGTTCCATCCCTGGTCAGGGAACTAGATCCCGCATGCTGCAACTAAAGACCCGCACAGCCAAATAAATAAATAAATAAATTTTTTTTTAAAAAAGAGGAGCACTGTTGATTCATGCAATTTGGATGACTCTCCAGGGAATTACACTGATTGAAAAAGGCCAATCCAAAAGGTTGCATACTGGGAATTCCCTGGCGGTCCAGTGTTTAGCACTCAGCACTTTCACTACCTGGGCTGGGTTCAATCCTTGGTCGGGGAACTAAGATCGCACAACCGGCAGCGCAGCCAAAAAAAAATTTTTTTTACTTAAAAAAAAAAAAAGGTTACACACTATATGATTTTATTCACATAACATTCTTTTTTTTTAATTAATTAGTTAATTTATTTTATTTTTGGCTGCGTTGGGTCTTCGTTGCTGCGTGTGGGCTTTCTCTAGTTGCGGCGAGCGGGGGCTACTCTTTGTTGCAGTGTGCGGGCTTCTCGCTGCGGTGGCTTCTCTTGTTGCAGAGCACGGGCTCTAGGCACGCGGGCTTCAGTAGTTGTGGCACGTGGGCTCAGTAGTTGTGGCTCCCGGGCTCTAAAGCGCAGGCTCAGTCGTTGTGGCGCATGGGCTTAGCTGCTCCGCGGCATGTGGGATCTTCCCGGACAAGGGATCAAACCCATGTCCCCTGCAATGGCAGGCAGATTCTTAACCGCTGCGCCACCAGGGAAGTCCCACATAACATTCTTGAAATGACAGGTTGCCAGGGACAGATAGGGCCGGGGGAGTGGGAGATGGGCCATCTTCCCCAGGGGGTATTTTCCCTTGATCATCTGCACAAAAACTTTATTGCAACTTTATCCACTGCACTATCAGATCACTATGATTTGGTGGGGAGTGGGGGAGCAGCAGTGGCTATAAAATGGCATCAGGAGAGATCCTGTGGGATGGAAATGTTCTCTATCTTGACTGTGTCAATGGCAATACCCAGGTTGTGACAGTATACTATGATTCTGTAAGATGTTACCATTGGGGAAAACTGGGTAAAGGACACACAGGAGCTATCGCACTATTATTTCTTACAACTGCATGTAAACCTACAATAATCTGGACACAAAAAGTTTAATCAGAAATGAAGGCAACACATGCCTCTTGTAACAAGTAAAACAATAGTCTGTGGTCAGTCTCTTTCTCTACCCGTCCCATTCCCTCCCTCTTGAGATAACCATGCAAACTCACTGCTCATACAAACAGGCATGCATTTAATACTTTCTGTTTACTGTATCAAAATGGGATCATACATACTACATATTACCCTGCAGCCTACCTTCTTCACCCATCATCCCTATATCATAGAGAGCTTAAAAAAAGAAAATTTTTTTTTAAGTGCCAAGCAGGATGGCAGGTATAGAAAATTTTCTGACTAGGGCAAATCTGACAAATGTTTACCGTGCTAATGTGCCATAGCTCAGCCAGGTGCATTCAGTGAGAGCACAATATGCAAGTAGCATTCTAAAGAGATCTGCAAAAAATGCAAGGTCTTCAGCAGCTCTTCGAGGATCCCATCCCCCTCTCTGCCTCCTCCATGGAACCATCCCATGGAGGTTGAACAGTTTAACTCCATTTGCCCCTCCTGCTGTTTGTGCTTTCGTTGTATACTTCTGTTCTACATCTCCACAAGACATTATTATTGTCACTTATTTACAAAATAACATATAAATATAAAGGTGTATGTACCTGGGTATATGTACATGTATATATTAGACACACACACACTTTAAGTGCTCTTTGTTCTTTCCTGCAGTTGTGTTCTTTTTTTTGGGGGGGGGGGGGCAAGTTTTTATATTGGTAAAGTTCTGTACTACTAGAAATATAAGATTTGAAAAGAAAAGTGAGACTTGAGGATCATCTGTGGAGCTTATCCTCATTCTCCTGCTGACGCATTATATGTTTATAATTTGAGAACTGCAGATAAATACAAACTGGTCTTCTCCATACTTGCTCACTAAGGAATTCCTCATTTCTAGGAAACGTCTATTTCAAGGAAAGGAAACAAACAAAAACACCTAGTGCACTAGATGATTAAAAGGTACACATTTTATAGCCTGAGTTCGAGAAAAAAATTACCCAAGAAACGGCCTTTTTCCCTAGGAGCCAGCTTCTACTAGGGGAGTCTAGGGTTCTCTAGGCAAAGAAAAAAAACTTGCCAGTTTAAACAGAATAACAGAAACGTTCAGCCAATCAAATATACAGAACTCATCACTTGCAGTGAGGAATGAAAGGCCTGTATCAACAGAAAAAATAAATGGCACCGGCAACGTCTGCAACAGAAAACAAACAGGAAATCCTTTAAAAAGCCAAAATTGCAAAGACAGATGAACAGGGTATGAAATTACACGCCGGGCAATGCACCTGTTAAAGGAAAAGAGGCGCACACCAAGTCTGAAGTCTTAAGAATTCGGTGTTTAACACTACTTCTGCATGCTGCCCAGCAGAAAACTCGGGTCCTGGCTTAATCCACAACGCACACTTCATTTAAGGAGGTGAACTGCTTGGTCTGACTCAGTTTCTTATTCTGTAAAATGAATGCAACACAGCTGTCGTGAGTCCCCAAAGAATTCTGCACAAACGCTTTGTAACTCCAAAGTGCTGTGCAAATCAGAGCAGCCCTTCTCTCCTTCACATTCGTTGGACTTAGAATTTCAGAAGTTTAGCTGAAAATACAGACGACTCGGAAGCAAGGGACTGAGAGTGGCCCACACAGGTGGAAAGAAATGCAGAAACTGGAGCACCTCATACAAACCGCAAGAGACCACGTTCACGTGCACACGTTATCAGTGACAGAAAACGCCACCGGTAGCAACTGTAAACCACTGAGAGGACCAGCAACGACATGTGTCCAAATCCAGCCGGCAGCACAGCCTCGTCGGCGGCAATGCCTTAAACACAGCTCCCCGCACTCCGCGGCCTAACAAGATCCACTTTTTCCAAAAAGTTTAGCAACTTGCCAAGTACACTGGCGTAGTTCACCTTTTTTAATTGCTAAGCAAACATGCAGGGGAGTTGAGACAATCAAGGGAATGTTCAGCCTTCCTCAAAAATAAGATCCAGGAAATTCACGTTTTGCTTGAACAGTTTCATGTCTAAAACTGATCACAAACCTCTGTTTGATGTTGTTTTCTCGCTGCTGGCCAATGAGCCCGGGAAAGAGAACCAATTCTTTCAAACAGGGAGGGCTCTCTGCACTCTTCAGCTAAACCAGCGAGGCTTTACCACCGTCACGTTTAAAATAATGAGGAGGATGCCTCCATAGAGTTTACCGGGCTGCGCTAATCACGAGGGGCCTCGGGCGCCCAGGGCGGATCCCAGCGCCGGTGGCCGCGGGACCGGACCCCCTCCCCGGGACGCGGCCGCGGGACAGGACGCCCCCCAGAACCCCTGCCCGGGACGCAGCTGCGGGACAGGACGCCCCCCAGACCCCTGCCCGGGACGCAGCTGCGGGACAGGACGCCCCCCAGAACCCCTGCCCGGGACGCGGCCGCGGGACACGAAGCTCCCCCCTCCCCAGGAACCCCTCCCCAGAGCGCGGGCCTCGCCGCCGTCTCGCAGCACCCGCCGCGCTCACCGCGGGCCGGGAGCCCCCTCAGGCCGACTGGCCCCCGCCCGCCGCCCGGCCTCCCTCCGGCCCGCGCCGCCCGCCGCGCTCACCGCGTTTTTCTTCTGCACCATCTTGTCCATCTTCTTGGCAATGCGGACCACCTCGTCCTCCATGGCCCTGGCAGGCCTGCCCCGCGCCGGGCCGCGGGGGACGGGAAACGAGCGGAGCTGGCCGGGCGGCAGGTAAGCCCAGGCGTCGGCGAGGGCCCTCACCAGGCGTCACCGAGGCGCTTCTTCACTCACGACGACTGCGACGGCGGGGGCGGCGGCGGCGGCGGCGCTCCTCCCACGCAGGCAGCGCCAATCGAGCTCCCAGCTCGCGGCGGCGACGGCGGCGGCGCTCCTCCCACGCAGGCAGCGCCAATCGAGCTCCCAGCTCGCGGCGGCGACGGCGGCGGCGCTCCTCCCACGCAGGCAGCGCCAATCGAGCTCCCAGCTCGCGGCGGCGACGGCGGCGGCGCTCCTCCCCCGCAGGCAGCGCCAATCGAGCTCCCAGCTCGCGGCCGCGGCGGCGCTCCTCCCCCGCAGGCAGCGCCAATCGAGCTCCCAGCTCGCGGCGGCGGCGGCGGCGGCGCTCCTCCCCCGCAAGCAGCGCCAATCCAGCTCGCGGCGGCGGCGGCGGCGGCGGCGCTCCTCCCCCGCAGGCAGTGCCAAGCGAGCTCCCAGCTCGCGGCGGCGGCGCTCCTCCCCCGCAGGCAGCGACAATCGAGCTCCCGGCTCGCGGCGGCGACGGCGGCGCTCCTCCCCCGCAGGGAGCGCCAGTCGAGCTCCCAGCTCGCGGCGGCGGCGGCGGCGCTCCTCCCCCGCAGGCAGCGCCAACCGAGCTCCCAGCTCGCGGCGGCGACGGCGGCGGCGCTCCTCCCACGCAGGCAGCGCCAATCGAGCTCCCAGCTCGCGGCGGCGGCGCTCCTCCCCCGCAGGCAGCGCCAATCGAGCTCCCAGCTCGTGGCGGCGGCGGCGGCGGCGGCGGCGGCGGCGGCGCTCCTCCCCCGCAGGGCAGCGCCAATCGAGCTCCCAGTTCGCGGCGGCGGCGGCGGCGCTCCTCCCCCGCAGGCAGCGCCAAACGAGCTCCCAGCTCGCGGCGGCGGCGGCGGCGGCGCTCCTCCCCCGCAGGCAGCGCCAATCCAGCTCGCGGCGGCGGCGGCGGCGGCGGCGCTCCTCCCCCGCAGGCAGTGCCAAGCGAGCTCCCAGCTCGCGGCGGCGGCGCTCCTCCCCCGCAGGCAGCGCCAAGCGAGCTCCCAGCTCGCGGCGGCGACGGCGGCGGCGCTCCTCCCCCACAGGCAGCGCCAATCGAGCTCCCAGCTCGCGGCGGCGGCGGCGGCGGCGCTCCTCCCCCGCAGGGAGCGCCAGTCGAGCTCCCAGCTCGCGGCGGCGGCGGCGGCGGCGGCGGCGGCGGCGGCGGCGCTCCTCCCCCGCAGGCAGCGCCAATGGAGCTCCCAGCTCGCGGCGGCGGCGGCGGCGGCGCTCCTCCCCCGCAGGCAGCGCCAAACGAGCTCCCAGCTCGCGGCGGCGGCCGCGGCGGCGCTCCTCCCCCGCAGGCAGCGCCAATCCAGCTCGCGGCGGCGGCGGCGGCGGCGGCGCTCCTCCCCCGCAGGCAGTGCCAAGCGAGCTCCCAGCTCGCGGCGGCGGCGCTCCTCCCCCGCAGGCAGCGACAATCGAGCTCCCGGCTCGCGGCGGCGACGGCGGCGCTCCTCCCCCGCAGGGAGCGCCAGTCGAGCTCCCAGCTCGCGGCGGCGGCGGCGGCGGCGCTCCTCCCCCGCAGGGAGCGCCAATCGAGCTCCCAGCTCGCGGCGGCGGCGGCGCTCCTCCCCCGCAGGCAGCGCCAATCGCGCTCCCAGCTCTGTTCTTTTGTTTTTTTTTTTTTGAATTCTGAGATTTTTCATTTGAAGTAAATCTTAAAGCTATTAAATTCACAAATATGCTAATTTAAATACCCAATTCTATTATCTAAAACACACATTGCAAACATACAAATATCTATTCTCTCCACATGTCAGAGCCCATTCATTTCATGGTTTGGAAATGGGGAGAATAGATCCCCTTAAACTGCAAGTCAGCAGGTGTTTCTTTACAGTTAACTTTAGCAAAATTCATACAAAATATTAATGAACAATGATCTTCTTTACTTGTTAACTCACAAGGAAACACCTTCAAAACTGCATTTTGTTAAAGTTTCTGTACTAAAATGTAGAAAAACTGAACTACACAAATATTGAAAAGTTTAAAATTCCTTAATTTTTTATTCCTGGTACCACTACCACAATTTACAGGGCAATATACCTGATGTAATGAAAAGAAAAAGACAAAGCTACAACAGATAAAAGACCTCAGGAATGTACATCTAATTGACCCTCCGTTGCATGAATCAATAGCTGCACTTTTTGCAAACTGTGGCTAGGACAGTCCTGAACAAGAAGGGTTTCCTGTTTAAGCTGCAGTAACTTTTCTGACTATGGATCATCGTTCCTTCTGCGGCAGGTTTTTACAGTTCCTCTAATGCATTTGGGACGACTGTCTCAAAGTAACCTGCAGCTTTCCTGACAACTCCTCGCTCTCTCTCCTGCTAAGAACTGTAGCCCTTTTCTTCTGAGTTTTGAGAACCTTCTGCTACCATATCCACCACTTCCACCACCAGATCCATAACCACCACCATAGGGACTTCCCGAGCTTCTTCCACCAAAACTGCCCCCCTTCATGGGTCCATAATTTGATTGCTGTTGTCCACTATAATTTCCAAAATCATTATAGCTCCCACCACCACCACCATAGTTACCTCCAAAATTTCCTCCTTCATTGTAAGCATCATATCCTCCACCACCGCCACCATATCCACCATCTTGGTTTCCATATCCTGGTCCACCACCACCATAGCCTCCTCTACTACTGTAACCAGGACCACCACCATCGTTACCACCGTCGCCTCCAAATCCGTTTTATCCACCATCACCTCCTCCATAACTACCTCTGCTGCCACCACCTCCACCACCATAGCCTCCTCTTCCACCAAAGTTTCCACCACGGCCAAAGTTACCTCCACCACCTCCAAAGTTTCCTCCACGACCCATAAAGTTGCCAGATCCACCTCCACGACCTCTCTGTGATCCAGCAGATTGCATTTCTTGTTTAGAAAGGGCCTTTTTCACTTACAATTATGCCCATTAATAGTGTGGTATTTCTGAACAACAATTTTATCAACTGTATCATGATCATCAAAAGTTACAAAAGCAAATCCTCTCTTTTTTCCACTCTGCCTGTCTTCCATAACTCCTATGGTTTCAATCTTGCCATACTTTTCAAAGTAGTCTCTCGAATTACATTCTTCTGTATCTTCTTTAATACCACCAACAAAAATTTTCTTCACTGTTAGACGGGCACCAGGCTTTACAGAATCCTCTCTAGAAACAGCTCTCTTTGGTTCCACTACACGCCCATCAACCTTGTGTGGTCGAGCACACATTGCTGCATCCACCTCTTCAACCCAAGAGTAAGTCACAAAACCAAAGCCCCTGGAACGGTTTGTCTGGGGGTCTCTCATCACCACACAATCTGTAAGTGTGCCCCATTTCTCAAAATGTTCTCTTAAGCTATCGTCTGTAGTTTCAAAGCTCAGACCACCAATAAACAGTTTTCTCAACTGTTCTGGTTCCTTTGGATCATGGCCCTCCTCCCCCCGGCGGCGGCGGCGGCCGGAGTCGGGCTGGGGGCGACCGGGCGGCGGTTTTACCTCCGTTTTGAGACCGGACTCGCCTCTTCCAACTCGAGTTCAATATGGGACCGAGAGCCCAGCTCTGTTCTATGTTGGGCCATTTTACTTCAGCCCAAAAAAATTTCTTCTAGTATTCCCTAAGGTCTGCTGGGGATCAGTTTTCTTATTTTTCATTTATCTGTATTTGATTTTTTAAAATTGATTCCAATTTTCTGTTGAGATTCTCCATATTTTAATCTATTAATCCCCATCTTTTACTCTCAATATAGTCATTTTAAAGTTCTGTGCTAACTCCAGAATCTGAATTCCCTCTAAATCAATTTTTCTTGGTTTTTTTTTTTTTTTTTTTTTTTTGTCTTAAGTTTTAGTCACTTTTTCCTGCTTCAGGAATTTCATAATTTTTGATTGTGTGCTGGACGTGGTGAATAAAAAATTCATAGAGACTGAAGATGCTATTACTTTGCACCAGAGAAGATTTACCCTTTTCTCTGTTAATCAGAGTGGCTGATCATTTCAGTCATTTCAGGAATTTTACTAGGTCAGAACTGGGTTGGAGCTTTAGTTGTCTCATCCTACCTATGATTTTTCCTAATTTGTGGCCTCCCTGGATTTTTGCTGTGAGCCTGACAGGTCTTTGATTCTTCAATAAATACAGTCAGTTATTGACTTCAGTCTTTCAGATGTTTGAATTCAGCTCTTTAGGCTCTCAGTTCTCACAGCTTCAGAGTATGGCAAATGTAAGGAGAGACCAGCTATGTATTTGTTGCCGTTACACTTTCTCAGTGAAAATTTGTCTCATAAACACTGAAACATTGCAGATGACTTCACTTTTTCTGACTCAGCCCCCTTCTTGGGGATGGCACTTCTGGGTTTTTACTGTGAGTCTGGTAGGTCTCTAATTCCTCACTTTGGAAAGTTCTCTCCCTCAGGCATTAGGTATTTAGCTTCCTGCTTTATATAGGTTCAAAAACTGGCAAATGTCTTGAAGAGGAGACCTAATGATTGTCACAGGCCCCTTTATCTAGCGGGATTTGGTTTGTTAGTGCCATGACTGTGCAGGAAATTTCACTCTGCTTTCTTGGCTCAGTCCCCCATCATCCTATACCACCCTGACACTAAGGAAATGTCCTGTGGGGGAAATCGGCTTGACATTCTGCTAGATTTCACTCCATCATGCCAGCAAATGAGTTCATCAAAAGATATGGTGATTTCTCTTTTCCAGTGGAGTATGTCTCCCTACACCAAACCCCTGCTCCAAATCTCTAAATGTCCCTCTCTAGCATATTAGTTGATATTGTTTCTTGATTGCTTCCTTAGCTCGATGATCTTTTATTCAAGTTTGTTTGCTCGTTGCAGCAGGAGTGATGGCCTGTGCCTACCTAGTGCAGGCATATTATTATGGAGATATGGCTTTGGTCCCAGACACCACAATAAGGAGAATATCATAAGAAAGCAAGTCACACGAGTTGTTTGGTTTCCCAGTGCATGTAAAAGTTATGTTTATGCTATACTGTAGTCTATTAAGTGTGCAATAGCATTATGTCTAAAAAAAGTACATATCTTAATTTGAAAGTAGACTTTAAGAATGCTACCCATCATCTGAGCCTTCAGCAAGCTGTAATCTTTTTGCAATAGTAACATCAAAGATCACTGATCACAGATCATGTAACAAGTATAATAGTGAAAAAGTTTGAAATATTGTGAGACTTACCAAAACATGACATAGAGACACGAAGTGAGCAAATGCTGTTGGAAAAATGGCACCACCAGTAGAGCTGCTTGACACAGGGTTGCCACAAACCTTCAATTTGTAAAAAAAAAAAAAAAAGCATTATCTGCAAGGTACAATAAAGTGAAGTGCAATAAAGTGAGGTATGCCTATACATCCTGCCTCAAAGCAGAAATCCTATTTAGATCACCTTTAATTTCTCTCTATGATATATCAATAGTTTTCTATTCTAATAGGGTTCTTACATTTTTTATTACACTTATTATTAGGTATATGATGTTTTGATGATAATGTAGATGGCATATTTTTTAGTTTTTAATTTTATAACTTTTCAGACACAGAAAAATGTTAGTGGAATTTTTTAATGTTTGGTCTCTTATCTGGCAACTCTTCTAAAAACTAACTGATATTCTAATAAGTTATCTGTAGATGGTTTTGGATTTTCTGTATCCTTAATTATATCAACTATGGAAAGTGACAGTATGATTTCTTCCTTTCTTAGCCTTATATTTCTGATTTCTTTTTCCTGCCTTACTGCTAATGCCATTTAATACTTTTACTAATAGGTTGAATAGAAAAGGTAAGAGTTGGCATTCTTATTTTGTTCCTAATCTTACAGTGGACGTTCTCCACATTTCACTATAAATAGGATGGTGGCTCTAAAGTTTTTTGTAGTTTCCCTTTGCTATGAGTTTTTAATCATACATAATTATTGAATTTTATCAAATGCTTTATCTGACTATACTGATATGATCATATACATTTTCTCCTTTATTTTATGGATGTGGTGCATGACATTTATTGATATTTGAATGTTAACTCACCTTGCATTTCTGGAGTAAAACAACTTGGTAGGAATTCACACACACACACACACACACACACACACACACACACACACATTCACTCACTCACACACTCTACATTTGATTGTCTAACATTTTGTGTATGATTTTTGCTTCTGTATACATAAGGGAGATGGGCCTATTTTCTTTTCTCATAATTGTCCTTTTAATTAGTGAATAGTATATAGAGGGTAGAGATTTAAAAGACCTTTTAAAAGGTCTTCTTCTTCTGTGATATAATACAATACAGTATTACTCCATTTTTTAAAAATGACCTTTTTCATTTTCAAATAATTTCAAATCTGCAGAAAAGATACAAACAGAGTTCCCTTTACCTCTCTCCCAGTTTTTCCTATTGCTAACATCTTATACTACCATAGTATATTTTTCAAAATTAAAAAGCCAACATTTATACATTACTATTAACTAAACTTAAGACTTTTTTTGGATTTCACCAGTTTTCCTGTTAATGACCTTTTTCTGTTCTAGGACCCAATCCAGTATATCACATTCCACTTAGTTAGTTGTCATGTCTCCTTAGTCTTCTCTGGTCTATGACAGTTCCTCATTCCTTCCTTGTTTTTCATGATTTTGACAGTCTTGAGGAATATTTGTCTGATATTTTGTAGAATTGTTCTCAGTCTGGGTTTGGCTGATGTTTTTCTCATGATTCGACTGGAGTTATAGGTTTTGACAAAGAATACCGCAGAAGCGAAGTAACCGTCTCATCACATCATAACAGAGAGTATGTAGTGTCTCCGTGACATCACTGGTGATGTGAAACATCATCACTTGCATAACATGGTGTTTGCTTGGTTTCTCCACTGTAAAGTTACTTTTTCTCCCATTTTATACTGTCTCTGGAATTCAATCATTAAGGCCAGCCCAGGACTGGACTTAAGGGGAAGATTAAGCTTCACCTCCACCTCCTTGGGGAGGAGATGGATGCCGGGGGGGGGCGGGGGGGAGGTTACCTACATATGGAATTCTTCTGTTGGCAAGATTTGTCTTCTCCCTCCCTCCTATTATTTATTTATTTATACACTCATTTATTTACTCCATTATGTTTTAATATGGATTCTTTATAATCTATATACATAATTACAACCTTAAAAACCTCTGGTTCCCCCACTGACATATAAACTTTTTGAGGAAAGGCTCTGTTTCTTTTTTATTTTTGTACACTCTATGCGTTTAGCATAGTCCCCTAATTTATAGTGGACTTCCAGTAATTATTTTTTAATGGATATCTTTCCACTTCAACTGAAAAGTACCCTTTCCTTATATAATAGCATTCTAAATCCAAAATAAAAGTAGATTTTAAAATAAGTAAAAGTAAACTCATGCATGATCACCCTGTAATAAGTATGTAAAAAAGCACAGGGTACTGCAGAAATAACTTAACCATTTGAGTTGGATGTGTCTCCAAAAAATATTGAAGCCACATTTGGAAAGAAATTACAGTATTTGATAAGCCAAGGATATGACCTGCTGTGTGCTTTCTCTTTTTTGTTCAGATCACCAAAGGAGATTAAGACCCCGTTTTCTCCCTTCTCTGGAAAATTATCATCTGATGCAGTCACTCAGATAACAACAGAGAGTCCAGGAAAAACCATGTTTTCATCTGAGATTTTTGTTAATGCTGAAGATCGTGGACATGATATTCCAGACCTCAGTACACAGAAGTTGGGCAAAGTTCCTGTCAAGTTTGCTTCATCATCTTCAGTCCAACAGATTACTGTTCTTCATGGCACAGATGGTAAGAGAATTTTAGGTCACATTACCAACTTTTGTGTGTCATTAACTAAGAAATTTCTTGATTGGGTCTTTCTAGTTAGAAAACCTAATTTTAATTTTAAGCATTAGGTTGTACATGATTAAAACATCTTTTATTTACATAGCTATGAAGAGAATATAATTTATTATGTTTTTACTTCAATTTCTAGTGAAGTTAACAACCTATGTGAAACTCATGCTACTTGTGGCTGACGTATTTTCAACTCATAATACTTGTCATAAGAATGCAAGTAGTTCATGAAAACATAAAAACTATAGAGGTTCAATTTTAGGGAGGTAGATAACTATTTGGCATTGTTTCTTTTACTATTGTTTTGCATGATACAGTGAACAGATAGCAAACACAATACCAGTCTATTTCTTGCTCAAGAAACGTTGAGCAGGGACCCAGGTTGACTGTGACTCTGCTTTCTTTAAAACATGGAACCTTGGATTCATCATCATAGTCAACTGGAAGGGACGAAAAGCATGGAGGAGCACATGTTGGGAGGCTTTTATGGGCTAGGCCTAGGTGTGGCCCACATCACTTTCCACTGACTAGGAATAGTTTAGCTGTGCTTTCCAGGATGAAGAAGAAATGAGTTTTGGTGAACAGCTAGCAATTTCTACCATAAGGTCTACATTTAGAGTGTTCCTATGCTATCATGACAGTGATATTTTTATAGTGCTTATACTATATAACATTCAAAATTATAGCAAGTTATTTTCTTTTTCAGACCAGTAACTGGAAAGTTAAGTTCCCATTCTACCTCCAAATGAGGGTGGGAACTTTCAATTACTAATTTTAAAGTATTCAACAGTTTGTACAAATCTATTCAAAATATATTTTAAGTTTTCCTACTTGTGCAAAAAGTTTACCTGTCTGTAGGTATAAATGGAATATGCCTAAATGTATAAAGAAAATTGCTTAGTTCCACATGTAAATTGCACTGAATTTAATTTGAATAAATACATTTATATGTTGAAATGGTTATATTTCTTTTCTTTTTTTTTTTTTTACTTTTATTTATTTTATTTTTGGCTGTGTTGGGTCTTCATCGCTGCGTGCAGCCTTTCTCTAGTTGCGGCGAGCGGGGGCTACTCTTCGTTGCGGTGCACGGGCTTCTCATTGCGGTGGCTTCTCTTGTGGTGGAGCACGGGCTCTAGGCGCGTGGGCTTCGGTGCATGGGCTCAGTAGTTGTGGCTCGCGGGCTCTAGAGCGCAGGCTCAGTAGTTGTGGCACATGGGCTTAGTTGCTCCGCGGCATGGGGGATCTTCCCGGACCAGGGCTGGCACCCGTGTCCCCTGCATTGGCAGGCGGATTCTTAACCACTGCGCTATCAGGGAAACCCGAGATGGTTATATATCTTATACATTTTTATTGTGATATAAAATTATGCCCCCCAAATGTATAGTCTAATCAATATCACACAGAACACCTTTAATGTGTCAGTTACCTATTGCCACCGTGATACTGTATAAGAACCTCGAAAATCTCAGTGCTTCGTAACAACAGACATTTGCTTTCCTCACTCATGGGCTTATGAGTCAGTTGGAGTTTGGCATCAGGATGCAAAAACGGTTTGGGTCTGTTCCACATGCCTTGTACTGAAACCCAGGCTACTCTGGGTATGCTGTTTTCATGTTGGTGGCAGAGCACAGGAGAGGAAATCCAACTGTGAAAGTGTATTTTATACCTCTTCTGACATCAAATGGATCGGTCTACATAGAGCCCACAGTTCACGGTCTTACCTTTACATACAGGTACTTGGTAGAAAGGACTCCTTTAAAAGAGAAATATTATTTGGTTTAATAATAAAAGATTTTTAACTCTGTGGATTCAGAAGTAAAATTTTAAAAAATATTTTAAAAGTATACAGAATAGGGCTTCCCTGGTGGCGCAGTGGTTAAGAATCCACCTGCCAATGCAATGCGGGGGACACGGGTTCGAGCCCTGGTCTGCGAAGATCCCACATGCCGTGGAGCAACTAAGCCCATGTGCCACAACTACTGAGCCTGCATTCTAGAGCCCGTGAGCCGCAACTACCGAAGCCCACGCGCCTAGAGCGCATGCTCCGCAACAATAGACGCCACCGCGATGAGACGCCCGCACACCGCAACCAAGAGTAGCCCCCGCTAGCCGCCAACTAGAGAAAGCCCGTGCACAGCAATGAAGACCCAGTGCAGCCAAAAAAATAAACACATAGAATAAATAAGTTCAAACAATAAATAAATAAATAAACATAAATTTAAAAAAAAAAGAACACCTAATGCAGGTGGGAAGGTGAGAGGGCCACTGTAAAGGTCATCTATGCTACATGTACAAGAACCCCGAGAGCACACCAATAGGTACCACATTTTTCACTGCTGTAGCCGATCATTCCCCCTGTACTACCACACTGTAGCACTCCCTTCCCTCATCTACTGCTATAGTCTCTTTGGAAGGTGTTTCACAACTCTTGTTATGAGAGTGCCAGTTGAACTGTCCTCACTTCCTTCATTTATACCAGGATTGAAGACCTTGTAGTCCGAGATCCTGTCCAGAGAGCAAGCAGGCTAAGACTCTGTCTTTGTTGATGTATTTCATCAGAAAGGGCTCTACCCCCTCTCCTAGTTCATGGTGTGAAGCGTTCATAGCCTCTTGGGAAAGTGGGGAGAATGGAAAGGACTCTATATGAGAATGCTAGGCTTTGTAAAACATTTCAGTTTTTTAAAAATAAGACTCATTTTCTATTGGACTGACAACAGTCCTATGAAATACAAAGAAAGCCGAGAATCAGTGACAGGAAATGATCACCAGTAAGAATTACAACAGTCACCGCTTACCTCGTAGCTTACGGCACTGTCCATGGTCCTTAAGAAGAGTTAGTAGAAATGCCTAGCCCATCTTGCCCTTGAACCCCTTAAAAGGTACACGACTGCTGTGTTGGTGTTTAGGGGGAGCATCTCACTTACCAGGGACTGACTTCTCCCTTGATCCCTCTGTAGTGATGGAGACTTCCCCGCTGATGAAAAATTCCCTGGGATTGCAACCTCCAAGCCAGACAGCTTTCCTATGGAAAGACAGAGAGCTTGTAAAGATGAAACACCAGTCTGCGGGAGAAAGGGAAGAAGAGAATGATGGAAATCGTTTCTGGGAAACTATTTTTACATTATGTTTTGTTTGTTCCTGGTAAATAAACTGAAATCTTCTTAACATTAAAACAAAATCTAAACCACTAAATTCAATAATACAGGAGTATAACTTTTGAAAAAAATTTCTTTGGCTGCGCAGCATGTGGGATCTTAGCTCCCCAACCAGGAATTGAACCCACGCCTGCTGCATTGGAAGCGCAGAGTCTTCACCACTGGACCACCAGGGAAGTCCCAGGAATATCACTTTTAAAGGAGAAGTTATAAACCCCTTGGTTATATGAACTGCAGATTTTTAGTAAGAAGTCAATATATTTTTTGTTAGGCACATTTTATGTTAGGCTGTCTCCCTGCACAGGATGCAGGCGCCTTGAGAATGGAAATCATATCCCTCTATAGTACGTCCCTCTTCTTTCTGCCTTGCAGTTTGCTGCTCCACTTGTTCAACCCCACCTAGTAATAACCTATACTTCCCTCGTTCCTGTTTTCCCATCTTGAAAACAGACAAAAGGCAACCAAACAACGCAAAGGTCTCAACAAATAAGGGATATCCAAAACCAGAGATGGCCAGAACTTCTGTATCCCTCATGAAACCTAGCCCGGTGTTCAATATGTAGGTATCATTAATACATGCGTGTTGACTGAAACAGTTTAAACTCAATTCTTCCACTTCCCAGTTTAGTTTTAGTCCTCATACAAAACGTGATAATCAACTTGCTTAATGCTAGGGATCACAGTGAAAAATAATATCTGAACTGACTTCTGTCAGATGAGTGAGAACTAAGGTTAATTCAGTGTATCTGAAGCATAGAAAGTGAGGGCACAAGTGGCACAAGATGGGGCTAGAGAAGCAGAGAGGATTCTAGACCACGCAGAGTCTTAAAGGCCAACAAACACTGTGTTTTCTATTCTCAAAACAATGTTTGTGAGCGATGTTTATGAGCAATGTTCCAACTTGCCTTGAAGGTTTTTTGTGTGAAGAATGGATTGGAAGGAAACAAGATATATGGACACTAGTTAGGACCTAATCGCAACACACAGGCAAGTTCAGTATTAGGGTGTTGAGGGAGAGCTGACAGATTCCAAAGAAATTCAGGAGATGAACTGAAGCGGGCTTAATGGGGTAGGAGATGGAGGAAAGGAAGGTCTTAGGGAATTAAAGGGTTTACTGCACACATGAGCAAAGTCTCAAAATTAATCATTTGAACGTACAGAGGTAGATCTCTCAAATGACTCCGGTTAGGAAGCAACGGTACGCCCTTTAGAATTCCTACAGACAACACAAATCAACTGTTTCGATGGAAAATTCGGCGGGACCGGTGCGTTTTTTCACTCCAACTTAGCTCCAGTTCCTATTACTCACATCTTCTGTGCCAAAACAACACAGCTGGAGGAACTGAAGGGGATTCCGTTTTGGTAATTAAGGAGTGTCCCCAACACTGACAGTCCCATCTTAAAAAGCACTCCCTCTGCATTTTACCCGAGGAGCAATGGCCAGAGCCTCCCTTTGAAAACGATGGGCAGAAATGAGACCATCACACACTGTCCCTTTCAGCTACTGTGAACTGAGCCGCGAGACGACCAATACCCCCTGGCACAGCGCGGACGGGCCAGCGCGCGGGGGCAACAGGGACAGGAGACAGCACAAGAGACGAAGCCCAGGCCCAGGGGCCAAGGCCTATTACCTTTCCGGCATGTGCAAAACATAAAACAGAAGCAATATTGTAACAAATTCATTAAAGACTTAAGAAAAAAACAAAAATCAGATGCTAAAGTGCCTACTCTAACCACTATACTATATTGCTTCTATAAAACAAGCACTAAACCTCAGATACAGAAAAAAACCCTTTTCGTGTCCTCACACCTAGGTCAAAATTACAAAGCGTTAATTCAGGAGACAGAAAGGGAAGGAATAAATCTGAATGAATCTGAGTCAGAACACAGTGCTATATAACCTTAGGCAAATTCCACAATACCCATGCCTCAACATGGCAAATTCCACAATACCCATGCCTCAACCTCCCTATCTATAAAGGAGTTAACCACACCAGCGCTAACCATTACTTGCCTCCTGGTAGCTTGTGAGTGTTAATTAATATTTGTAATAAATACACAGATCATCAGTTGAAAGAAACAAGGAAAACTACAGCGTTATTATTATTGCCTTGTTGCTAGAGCTAAACACCACAAATCAACATAAATAACTTATGTACACCAAGAATGTAGGGTTTGAATATGTACTTTGAAAGGCCATCATATAATTAGTTGTTTCACCTCTAATTGCTTTTCCTTTTTTTTTTTTTTTAATTTAAAAAAGCAATACAGGGACTTCCCTGGTGGTTCAGTGGTAAAGAATCCGTCCTGCAATGCAGGGGACGCGGGTTCGATTCCCGGTCGGGGAACTAAGATCCCACATGCCGCGGGGCAACTAAGCCCTCGCACCAAACTACTGAGCTCGCACACCTCAATGAGGTAGCCCACGTGCAGCAAACTACAGAGCCCACGCGCTCTGGAGCCTGCACGCCACAACTACAGAGCCCACGTGCCACAACTAGAGAGAGAAAACCCGCACGCCACAACTAGAGAGAAGCTCTCATGCTGCAACGAAGAGCCCGTGCGCCGCAACGACAATAAAGATCCCACATGCCTTAACGAAGGTCCCGCGTGCCGCAACTAAGACCCAATACAGCCAATCAACCAATCAATCAATCAAGTGGGGCGGGGGGAGCAATACAGGAATTTCCCTGGCAGTCCAGTGGTTAAGACTCCAAGCTCCCAATGCAGGGGGCACGGGCTCGATCCCTGATTGGGGAACCAAGATCCCACATGTGGCACAGCGTAGCCGGAAAAAAAACAAAAAAAGCAACACATACCCTACGGCATTTATCCCAGAGAACGCATGTTCGCACAAAAAAAGGTACACAAATGTCCACAGCATCTCTATCAGTAATAGTCAGGAAATGGGAAAAAAACTCAGATGTTCTTCAATGGGCAAGTGATTAAACAAACTGAAGTACAGCCAAACCATGGAATACTACTCAGCAATTAAAAAGAAAGCGGCACTGGGACCTCTCTGGTGTTCCAGCGGTTAAGACTCTGCACTCTCAATGCAGGGGGCCCAGGTTCCATCCCTGGTCAGGGAACTAGATCCCGCATGCTGCAACTAAAGACCCGCACAGCCAAATAAATAAATAAATAAATTTTTTTTTAAAAAAGAGGAGCACTGTTGATTCATGCAATTTGGATGACTCTCCAGGGAATTACACTGATTGAAAAAGGCCAATCCAAAAGGTTGCATACTGGGAATTCCCTGGCGGTCCAGTGTTTAGCACTCAGCACTTTCACTACCTGGGCTGGGTTCAATCCTTGGTCGGGGAACTAAGATCGCACAACCGGCAGCGCAGCCAAAAAAAAATTTTTTTTACTTAAAAAAAAAAAAAGGTTACACACTATATGATTTTATTCACATAACATTCTTTTTTTTTAATTAATTAGTTAATTTATTTTATTTTTGGCTGCGTTGGGTCTTCGTTGCTGCGTGTGGGCTTTCTCTAGTTGCGGCGAGCGGGGGCTACTCTTTGTTGCAGTGTGCGGGCTTCTCGCTGCGGTGGCTTCTCTTGTTGCAGAGCACGGGCTCTAGGCACGCGGGCTTCAGTAGTTGTGGCACGTGGGCTCAGTAGTTGTGGCTCCCGGGCTCTAAAGCGCAGGCTCAGTCGTTGTGGCGCATGGGCTTAGCTGCTCCGCGGCATGTGGGATCTTCCCGGACAAGGGATCAAACCCATGTCCCCTGCAATGGCAGGCAGATTCTTAACCGCTGCGCCACCAGGGAAGTCCCACATAACATTCTTGAAATGACAGGTTGCCAGGGACAGATAGGGCCGGGGGAGTGGGAGATGGGCCATCTTCCCCAGGGGGTATTTTCCCTTGATCATCTGCACAAAAACTTTATTGCAACTTTATCCACTGCACTATCAGATCACTATGATTTGGTGGGGAGTGGGGGAGCAGCAGTGGCTATAAAATGGCATCAGGAGAGATCCTGTGGGATGGAAATGTTCTCTATCTTGACTGTGTCAATGGCAATACCCAGGTTGTGACAGTATACTATGATTCTGTAAGATGTTACCATTGGGGAAAACTGGGTAAAGGACACACAGGAGCTATCGCACTATTATTTCTTACAACTGCATGTAAACCTACAATAATCTGGACACAAAAAGTTTAATCAGAAATGAAGGCAACACATGCCTCTTGTAACAAGTAAAACAATAGTCTGTGGTCAGTCTCTTTCTCTACCCGTCCCATTCCCTCCCTCTTGAGATAACCATGCAAACTCACTGCTCATACAAACAGGCATGCATTTAATACTTTCTGTTTACTGTATCAAAATGGGATCATACATACTACATATTACCCTGCAGCCTACCTTCTTCACCCATCATCCCTATATCATAGAGAGCTTAAAAAAAGAAAATTTTTTTTTAAGTGCCAAGCAGGATGGCAGGTATAGAAAATTTTCTGACTAGGGCAAATCTGACAAATGTTTACCGTGCTAATGTGCCATAGCTCAGCCAGGTGCATTCAGTGAGAGCACAATATGCAAGTAGCATTCTAAAGAGATCTGCAAAAAATGCAAGGTCTTCAGCAGCTCTTCGAGGATCCCATCCCCCTCTCTGCCTCCTCCATGGAACCATCCCATGGAGGTTGAACAGTTTAACTCCATTTGCCCCTCCTGCTGTTTGTGCTTTCGTTGTATACTTCTGTTCTACATCTCCACAAGACATTATTATTGTCACTTATTTACAAAATAACATATAAATATAAAGGTGTATGTACCTGGGTATATGTACATGTATATATTAGACACACACACACTTTAAGTGCTCTTTGTTCTTTCCTGCAGTTGTGTTCTTTTTTTTGGGGGGGGGGGGGCAAGTTTTTATATTGGTAAAGTTCTGTACTACTAGAAATATAAGATTTGAAAAGAAAAGTGAGACTTGAGGATCATCTGTGGAGCTTATCCTCATTCTCCTGCTGACGCATTATATGTTTATAATTTGAGAACTGCAGATAAATACAAACTGGTCTTCTCCATACTTGCTCACTAAGGAATTCCTCATTTCTAGGAAACGTCTATTTCAAGGAAAGGAAACAAACAAAAACACCTAGTGCACTAGATGATTAAAAGGTACACATTTTATAGCCTGAGTTCGAGAAAAAAATTACCCAAGAAACGGCCTTTTTCCCTAGGAGCCAGCTTCTACTAGGGGAGTCTAGGGTTCTCTAGGCAAAGAAAAAAAACTTGCCAGTTTAAACAGAATAACAGAAACGTTCAGCCAATCAAATATACAGAACTCATCACTTGCAGTGAGGAATGAAAGGCCTGTATCAACAGAAAAAATAAATGGCACCGGCAACGTCTGCAACAGAAAACAAACAGGAAATCCTTTAAAAAGCCAAAATTGCAAAGACAGATGAACAGGGTATGAAATTACACGCCGGGCAATGCACCTGTTAAAGGAAAAGAGGCGCACACCAAGTCTGAAGTCTTAAGAATTCGGTGTTTAACACTACTTCTGCATGCTGCCCAGCAGAAAACTCGGGTCCTGGCTTAATCCACAACGCACACTTCATTTAAGGAGGTGAACTGCTTGGTCTGACTCAGTTTCTTATTCTGTAAAATGAATGCAACACAGCTGTCGTGAGTCCCCAAAGAATTCTGCACAAACGCTTTGTAACTCCAAAGTGCTGTGCAAATCAGAGCAGCCCTTCTCTCCTTCACATTCGTTGGACTTAGAATTTCAGAAGTTTAGCTGAAAATACAGACGACTCGGAAGCAAGGGACTGAGAGTGGCCCACACAGGTGGAAAGAAATGCAGAAACTGGAGCACCTCATACAAACCGCAAGAGACCACGTTCACGTGCACACGTTATCAGTGACAGAAAACGCCACCGGTAGCAACTGTAAACCACTGAGAGGACCAGCAACGACATGTGTCCAAATCCAGCCGGCAGCACAGCCTCGTCGGCGGCAATGCCTTAAACACAGCTCCCCGCACTCCGCGGCCTAACAAGATCCACTTTTTCCAAAAAGTTTAGCAACTTGCCAAGTACACTGGCGTAGTTCACCTTTTTTAATTGCTAAGCAAACATGCAGGGGAGTTGAGACAATCAAGGGAATGTTCAGCCTTCCTCAAA
Organism: Balaenoptera borealis; assembly: GCF_965194805.1. Taxonomy (NCBI): domain Eukaryota; kingdom Metazoa; phylum Chordata; class Mammalia; order Artiodactyla; family Balaenopteridae; genus Balaenoptera; species Balaenoptera borealis. The sequence goes on along the minus strand of NW_028123008.1, from coordinate 30,260 downwards.
AATAAGATCCAGGAAATTCACGTTTTGCTTGAACAGTTTCATGTCTAAAACTGATCACAAACCTCTGTTTGATGTTGTTTTCTCGCTGCTGGCCAATGAGCCCGGGAAAGAGAACCAATTCTTTCAAACAGGGAGGGCTCTCTGCACTCTTCAGCTAAACCAGCGAGGCTTTACCACCGTCACGTTTAAAATAATGAGGAGGATGCCTCCATAGAGTTTACCGGGCTGCGCTAATCACGAGGGGCCTCGGGCGCCCAGGGCGGATCCCAGCGCCGGTGGCCGCGGGACCGGACCCCCTCCCCGGGACGCGGCCGCGGGACAGGACGCCCCCCAGAACCCCTGCCCGGGACGCAGCTGCGGGACAGGACGCCCCCCAGACCCCTGCCCGGGACGCAGCTGCGGGACAGGACGCCCCCCAGAACCCCTGCCCGGGACGCGGCCGCGGGACACGAAGCTCCCCCCTCCCCAGGAACCCCTCCCCAGAGCGCGGGCCTCGCCGCCGTCTCGCAGCACCCGCCGCGCTCACCGCGGGCCGGGAGCCCCCTCAGGCCGACTGGCCCCCGCCCGCCGCCCGGCCTCCCTCCGGCCCGCGCCGCCCGCCGCGCTCACCGCGTTTTTCTTCTGCACCATCTTGTCCATCTTCTTGGCAATGCGGACCACCTCGTCCTCCATGGCCCTGGCAGGCCTGCCCCGCGCCGGGCCGCGGGGGACGGGAAACGAGCGGAGCTGGCCGGGCGGCAGGTAAGCCCAGGCGTCGGCGAGGGCCCTCACCAGGCGTCACCGAGGCGCTTCTTCACTCACGACGACTGCGACGGCGGGGGCGGCGGCGGCGGCGGCGCTCCTCCCACGCAGGCAGCGCCAATCGAGCTCCCAGCTCGCGGCGGCGACGGCGGCGGCGCTCCTCCCACGCAGGCAGCGCCAATCGAGCTCCCAGCTCGCGGCGGCGACGGCGGCGGCGCTCCTCCCACGCAGGCAGCGCCAATCGAGCTCCCAGCTCGCGGCGGCGACGGCGGCGGCGCTCCTCCCCCGCAGGCAGCGCCAATCGAGCTCCCAGCTCGCGGCCGCGGCGGCGCTCCTCCCCCGCAGGCAGCGCCAATCGAGCTCCCAGCTCGCGGCGGCGGCGGCGGCGGCGCTCCTCCCCCGCAAGCAGCGCCAATCCAGCTCGCGGCGGCGGCGGCGGCGGCGGCGCTCCTCCCCCGCAGGCAGTGCCAAGCGAGCTCCCAGCTCGCGGCGGCGGCGCTCCTCCCCCGCAGGCAGCGACAATCGAGCTCCCGGCTCGCGGCGGCGACGGCGGCCCTCCCCCGCAGGGAGCGCCAGTCGAGCTCCCAGCTCGCGGCGGCGGCGGCGGCGCTCCTCCCCCGCAGGCAGCGCCAACCGAGCTCCCAGCTCGCGGCGGCGACGGCGGCGGCGCTCCTCCCACGCAGGCAGCGCCAATCGAGCTCCCAGCTCGCGGCGGCGGCGCTCCTCCCCCGCAGGCAGCGCCAATCGAGCTCCCAGCTCGTGGCGGCGGCGGCGGCGGCGGCGGCGGCGGCGGCGGCGGCGCTCCTCCCCCGCAGGGCAGCGCCAATCGAGCTCCCAGTTCGCGGCGGCGGCGGCGGCGCTCCTCCCCCGCAGGCAGCGCCAAACGAGCTCCCAGCTCGCGGCGGCGGCGGCGGCGGCGCTCCTCCCCCGCAGGCAGCGCCAATCCAGCTCGCGGCGGCGGCGGCGGCGGCGGCGGCGCTCCTCCCCCGCAGGCAGTGCCAAGCGAGCTCCCAGCTCGCGGCGGCGGCGCTCCTCCCCCGCAGGCAGCGCCAAGCGAGCTCCCAGCTCGCGGCGGCGACGGCGGCGGCGCTCCTCCCCCACAGGCAGCGCCAATCGAGCTCCCAGCTCGCGGCGGCGGCGGCGCTCCTCCCCCGCAGGGAGCGCCAGTCGAGCTCCCAGCTCGCGGCGGCGGCGGCGGCGGCGGCGGCGGCGGCGGCGGCGCTCCTCCCCCGCAGGCAGCGCCAATGGAGCTCCCAGCTCGCGGCGGCGGCGGCGGCGGCGCTCCTCCCCCGCAGGCAGCGCCAAACGAGCTCCCAGCTCGCGGCGGCGGCCGCGGCGGCGCTCCTCCCCCGCAGGCAGCGCCAATCCAGCTCGCGGCGGCGGCGGCGGCGGCGGCGCTCCTCCCCCGCAGGCAGTGCCAAGCGAGCTCCCAGCTCGCGGCGGCGGCGCTCCTCCCCCGCAGGCAGCGACAATCGAGCTCCCGGCTCGCGGCGGCGACGGCGGCGCTCCTCCCCCGCAGGGAGCGCCAGTCGAGCTCCCAGCTCGCGGCGGCGGCGGCGGCGGCGGCGCTCCTCCCCCGCAGGGAGCGCCAATCGAGCTCCCAGCTCGCGGCGGCGGCGGCGCTCCTCCCCCGCAGGCAGCGCCAATCGCGCTCCCAGCTCTGTTCTTTTGTTTTTTTTTTTTTGAATTCTGAGATTTTTCATTTGAAGTAAATCTTAAAGCTATTAAATTCACAAATATGCTAATTTAAATACCCAATTCTATTATCTAAAACACACATTGCAAACATACAAATATCTATTCTCTCCACATGTCAGAGCCCATTCATTTCATGGTTTGGAAATGGGGAGAATAGATCCCCTTAAACTGCAAGTCAGCAGGTGTTTCTTTACAGTTAACTTTAGCAAAATTCATACAAAATATTAATGAACAATGATCTTCTTTACTTGTTAACTCACAAGGAAACACCTTCAAAACTGCATTTTGTTAAAGTTTCTGTACTAAAATGTAGAAAAACTGAACTACACAAATATTGAAAAGTTTAAAATTCCTTAATTTTTTATTCCTGGTACCACTACCACAATTTACAGGGCAATATACCTGATGTAATGAAAAGAAAAAGACAAAGCTACAACAGATAAAAGACCTCAGGAATGTACATCTAATTGACCCTCCGTTGCATGAATCAATAGCTGCACTTTTTGCAAACTGTGGCTAGGACAGTCCTGAACAAGAAGGGTTTCCTGTTTAAGCTGCAGTAACTTTTCTGACTATGGATCATCGTTCCTTCTGCGGCAGGTTTTTACAGTTCCTCTAATGCATTTGGGACGACTGTCTCAAAGTAACCTGCAGCTTTCCTGACAACTCCTCGCTCTCTCTCCTGCTAAGAACTGTAGCCCTTTTCTTCTGAGTTTTGAGAACCTTCTGCTACCATATCCACCACTTCCACCACCAGATCCATAACCACCACCATAGGGACTTCCCGAGCTTCTTCCACCATAACTGCCCCCCTTCATGGGTCCATAATTTGATTGCTGTTGTCCACTATAATTTCCAAAATCATTATAGCTCCCACCACCACCACCATAGTTACCTCCAAAATTTCCTCCTTCATTGTAAGCATCATATCCTCCACCACCGCCACCATATCCACCATCTTGGTTTCCATATCCTGGTCCACCACCACCATAGCCTCCTCTACTACTGTAACCAGGACCACCACCATCGTTACCACCGTCGCCTCCAAATCCGTTTTATCCACCATCACCTCCTCCATAACTACCTCTGCTGCCACCACCTCCACCACCATAGCCTCCTCTTCCACCAAAGTTTCCACCACGGCCAAAGTTACCTCCACCACCTCCAAAGTTTCCTCCACGACCCATAAAGTTGCCAGATCCACCTCCACGACCTCTCTGTGATCCAGCAGATTGCATTTCTTGTTTAGAAAGGGCCTTTTTCACTTACAATTATGCCCATTAATAGTGTGGTATTTCTGAACAACAATTTTATCAACTGTATCATGATCATCAAAAGTTACAAAAGCAAATCCTCTCTTTTTTCCACTCTGCCTGTCTTCCATAACTCCTATGGTTTCAATCTTGCCATACTTTTCAAAGTAGTCTCTCGAATTACATTCTTCTGTATCTTCTTTAATACCACCAACAAAAATTTTCTTCACTGTTAGACGGGCACCAGGCTTTACAGAATCCTCTCTAGAAACAGCTCTCTTTGGTTCCACTACACGCCCATCAACCTTGTGTGGTCGAGCACACATTGCTGCATCCACCTCTTCAACCCAAGAGTAAGTCACAAAACCAAAGCCCCTGGAACGGTTTGTCTGGGGGTCTCTCATCACCACACAATCTGTAAGTGTGCCCCATTTCTCAAAATGTTCTCTTAAGCTATCGTCTGTAGTTTCAAAGCTCAGACCACCAATAAACAGTTTTCTCAACTGTTCTGGTTCCTTTGGATCATGGCCCTCCTCCCCCCGGCGGCGGCGGCGGCCGGAGTCGGGCTGGGGGCGACCGGGCGGCGGTTTTACCTCCGTTTTGAGACCGGACTCGCCTCTTCCAACTCGAGTTCAATATGGGACCGAGAGCCCAGCTCTGTTCTATGTTGGGCCATTTTACTTCAGCCCAAAAAAATTTCTTCTAGTATTCCCTAAGGTCTGCTGGGGATCAGTTTTCTTATTTTTCATTTATCTGTATTTGATTTTTTAAAATTGATTCCAATTTTCTGTTGAGATTCTCCATATTTTAATCTATTAATCCCCATCTTTTACTCTCAATATAGTCATTTTAAAGTTCTGTGCTAACTCCAGAATCTGAATTCCCTCTAAATCAATTTTTCTTGGTTTTTTTTTTTTGTTTTTTTTTTTGTCTTAAGTTTTAGTCACTTTTTCCTGCTTCAGGAATTTCATAATTTTTGATTGTGTGCTGGACGTGGTGAATAAAAAATTCATAGAGACTGAAGATGCTATTACTTTGCACCAGAGAAGATTTACCCTTTTCTCTGTTAATCAGAGTGGCTGATCATTTCAGTCATTTCAGGAATTTTACTAGGTCAGAACTGGGTTGGAGCTTTAGTTGTCTCATCCTACCTATGATTTTTCCTAATTTGTGGCCTCCCTGGATTTTTGCTGTGAGCCTGACAGGTCTTTGATTCTTCAATAAATACAGTCAGTTATTGACTTCAGTCTTTCAGATGTTTGAATTCAGCTCTTTAGGCTCTCAGTTCTCACAGCTTCAGAGTATGGCAAATGTAAGGAGAGACCAGCTATGTATTTGTTGCCGTTACACTTTCTCAGTGAAAATTTGTCTCATAAACACTGAAACATTGCAGATGACTTCACTTTTTCTGACTCAGCCCCCTTCTTGGGGATGGCACTTCTGGGTTTTTACTGTGAGTCTGGTAGGTCTCTAATTCCTCACTTTGGAAAGTTCTCTCCCTCAGGCATTAGGTATTTAGCTTCCTGCTTTATATAGGTTCAAAAACTGGCAAATGTCTTGAAGAGGAGACCTAATGATTGTCACAGGCCCCTTTATCTAGCGGGATTTGGTTTGTTAGTGCCATGACTGTGCAGGAAATTTCACTCTGCTTTCTTGGCTCAGTCCCCCATCATCCTATACCACCCTGACACTAAGGAAATGTCCTGTGGGGGAAATCGGCTTGACATTCTGCTAGATTTCACTCCATCATGCCAGCAAATGAGTTCATCAAAAGATATGGTGATTTCTCTTTTCCAGTGGAGTATGTCTCCCTACACCAAACCCCTGCTCCAAATCTCTAAATGTCCCTCTCTAGCATATTAGTTGATATTGTTTCTTGATTGCTTCCTTAGCTCGATGATCTTTTATTCAAGTTTGTTTGCTCGTTGCAGCAGGAGTGATGGCCTGTGCCTACCTAGTGCAGGCATATTATTATGGAGATATGGCTTTGGTCCCAGACACCACAATAAGGAGAATATCATAAGAAAGCAAGTCACACGAGTTGTTTGGTTTCCCAGTGCATGTAAAAGTTATGTTTATGCTATACTGTAGTCTATTAAGTGTGCAATAGCATTATGTCTAAAAAAAGTACATATCTTAATTTGAAAGTAGACTTTAAGAATGCTACCCATCATCTGAGCCTTCAGCAAGCTGTAATCTTTTTGCAATAGTAACATCAAAGATCACTGATCACAGATCATGTAACAAGTATAATAGTGAAAAAGTTTGAAATATTGTGAGACTTACCAAAACATGACATAGAGACACGAAGTGAGCAAATGCTGTTGGAAAAATGGCACCACCAGTAGAGCTGCTTGACACAGGGTTGCCACAAACCTTCAATTTGTAAAAAAAAAAAAAAAAAAAAAAAGCATTATCTGCAAGGTACAATAAAGTGAAGTGCAATAAAGTGAGGTATGCCTATACATCCTGCCTCAAAGCAGAAATCCTATTTAGATCACCTTTAATTTCTCTCTATGATATATCAATAGTTTTCTATTCTAATAGGGTTCTTACATTTTTTATTACACTTATTATTAGGTATATGATGTTTTGATGATAATGTAGATGGCATATTTTTTAGTTTTTAATTTTATAACTTTTCAGACACAGAAAAATGTTAGTGGAATTTTTTAATGTTTGGTCTCTTATCTGGCAACTCTTCTAAAAACTAACTGATATTCTAATAAGTTATCTGTAGATGGTTTTGGATTTTCTGTATCCTTAATTATATCAACTATGGAAAGTGACAGTATGATTTCTTCCTTTCTTAGCCTTATATTTCTGATTTCTTTTTCCTGCCTTACTGCTAATGCCATTTAATACTTTTACTAATAGGTTGAATAGAAAAGGTAAGAGTTGGCATTCTTATTTTGTTCCTAATCTTACAGTGGACGTTCTCCACATTTCACTATAAATAGGATGGTGGCTCTAAAGTTTTTTGTAGTTTCCCTTTGCTATGAGTTTTTAATCATACATAATTATTGAATTTTATCAAATGCTTTATCTGACTATACTGATATGATCATATACATTTTCTCCTTTATTTTATGGATGTGGTGCATGACATTTATTGATATTTGAATGTTAACTCACCTTGCATTTCTGGAGTAAAACAACTTGGTAGGAATTCACACACACACACACACACACACACACACACACACACACACACATTCACTCACTCACACACTCTACATTTGATTGTCTAACATTTTGTGTATGATTTTTGCTTCTGTATACATAAGGGAGATGGGCCTATTTTCTTTTCTCATAATTGTCCTTTTAATTAGTGAATAGTATATAGAGGGTAGAGATTTAAAAGACCTTTTAAAAGGTCTTCTTCTTCTGTGATATAATACAATACAGTATTACTCCATTTTTTAAAAATGACCTTTTTCATTTTCAAATAATTTCAAATCTGCAGAAAAGATACAAACAGAGTTCCCTTTACCTCTCTCCCAGTTTTTCCTATTGCTAACATCTTATACTACCATAGTATATTTTTCAAAATTAAAAAGCCAACATTTATACATTACTATTAACTAAACTTAAGACTTTTTTTGGATTTCACCAGTTTTCCTGTTAATGACCTTTTTCTGTTCTAGGACCCAATCCAGTATATCACATTCCACTTAGTTAGTTGTCATGTCTCCTTAGTCTTCTCTGGTCTATGACAGTTCCTCATTCCTTCCTTGTTTTTCATGATTTTGACAGTCTTGAGGAATATTTGTCTGATATTTTGTAGAATTGTTCTCAGTCTGGGTTTGGCTGATGTTTTTCTCATGATTCGACTGGAGTTATAGGTTTTGACAAAGAATACCGCAGAAGCGAAGTAACCGTCTCATCACATCATAACAGAGAGTATGTAGTGTCTCCGTGACATCACTGGTGATGTGAAACATCATCACTTGCATAACATGGTGTTTGCTTGGTTTCTCCACTGTAAAGTTACTTTTTCTCCCATTTTATACTGTCTCTGGAATTCAATCATTAAGGCCAGCCCAGGACTGGACTTAAGGGGAAGATTAAGCTTCACCTCCACCTCCTTGGGGAGGAGATGGATGCCGGGGGGGGGCGGGGGGGAGGTTACCTACATATGGAATTCTTCTGTTGGCAAGATTTGTCTTCTCCCTCCCTCCTATTATTTATTTATTTATACACTCATTTATTTACTCCATTATGTTTTAATATGGATTCTTTATAATCTATATACATAATTACAACCTTAAAAACCTCTGGTTCCCCCACTGACATATAAACTTTTTGAGGAAAGGCTCTGTTTCTTTTTTATTTTTGTACACTCTATGCGTTTAGCATAGTCCCCTAATTTATAGTGGACTTCCAGTAATTATTTTTTAATGGATATCTTTCCACTTCAACTGAAAAGTACCCTTTCCTTATATAATAGCATTCTAAATCCAAAATAAAAGTAGATTTTAAAATAAGTAAAAGTAAACTCATGCATGATCACCCTGTAATAAGTATGTAAAAAAGCACAGGGTACTGCAGAAATAACTTAACCATTTGAGTTGGATGTGTCTCCAAAAAATATTGAAGCCACATTTGGAAAGAAATTACAGTATTTGATAAGCCAAGGATATGACCTGCTGTGTGCTTTCTCTTTTTTGTTCAGATCACCAAAGGAGATTAAGACCCCGTTTTCTCCCTTCTCTGGAAAATTATCATCTGATGCAGTCACTCAGATAACAACAGAGAGTCCAGGAAAAACCATGTTTTCATCTGAGATTTTTGTTAATGCTGAAGATCGTGGACATGATATTCCAGACCTCAGTACACAGAAGTTGGGCAAAGTTCCTGTCAAGTTTGCTTCATCATCTTCAGTCCAACAGATTACTGTTCTTCATGGCACAGATGGTAAGAGAATTTTAGGTCACATTACCAACTTTTGTGTGTCATTAACTAAGAAATTTCTTGATTGGGTCTTTCTAGTTAGAAAACCTAATTTTAATTTTAAGCATTAGGTTGTACATGATTAAAACATCTTTTATTTACATAGCTATGAAGAGAATATAATTTATTATGTTTTTACTTCAATTTCTAGTGAAGTTAACAACCTATGTGAAACTCATGCTACTTGTGGCTGACGTATTTTCAACTCATAATACTTGTCATAAGAATGCAAGTAGTTCATGAAAACATAAAAACTATAGAGGTTCAATTTTAGGGAGGTAGATAACTATTTGGCATTGTTTCTTTTACTATTGTTTTGCATGATACAGTGAACAGATAGCAAACACAATACCAGTCTATTTCTTGCTCAAGAAACGTTGAGCAGGGACCCAGGTTGACTGTGACTCTGCTTTCTTTAAAACATGGAACCTTGGATTCATCATCATAGTCAACTGGAAGGGACGAAAAGCATGGAGGAGCACATGTTGGGAGGCTTTTATGGGCTAGGCCTAGGTGTGGCCCACATCACTTTCCACTGACTAGGAATAGTTTAGCTGTGCTTTCCAGGATGAAGAAGAAATGAGTTTTGGTGAACAGCTAGCAATTTCTACCATAAGGTCTACATTTAGAGTGTTCCTATGCTATCATGACAGTGATATTTTTATAGTGCTTATACTATATAACATTCAAAATTATAGCAAGTTATTTTCTTTTTCAGACCAGTAACTGGAAAGTTAAGTTCCCATTCTACCTCCAAATGAGGGTGGGAACTTTCAATTACTAATTTTAAAGTATTCAACAGTTTGTACAAATCTATTCAAAATATATTTTAAGTTTTCCTACTTGTGCAAAAAGTTTATCTGTCTGTAGGTATAAATGGAATATGCCTAAATGTATAAAGAAAATTGCTTAGTTCCACATGTAAATTGCACTGAATTTAATTTGAATAAATACATTTATATGTTGAAATGGTTATATTTCTTTTCTTTTTTTTTTTTTTACTTTTATTTATTTTATTTTTGGCTGTGTTGGGTCTTCATCGCTGCGTGCAGCCTTTCTCTAGTTGCGGCGAGCGGGGGCTACTCTTCGTTGCGGTGCACGGGCTTCTCATTGCGGTGGCTTCTCTTGTGGTGGAGCACGGGCTCTAGGCGCGTGGGCTTCGGTGCATGGGCTCAGTAGTTGTGGCTCGCGGGCTCTAGAGCGCAGGCTCAGTAGTTGTGGCACATGGGCTTAGTTGCTCCGCGGCATGGGGGATCTTCCCGGACCAGGGCTGGCACCCGTGTCCCCTGCATTGGCAGGCGGATTCTTAACCACTGCGCTATCAGGGAAACCCGAGATGGTTATATATCTTATACATTTTTATTGTGATATAAAATTATGCCCCCCAAATGTATAGTCTAATCAATATCACACAGAACACCTTTAATGTGTCAGTTACCTATTGCCACCGTGATACTGTATAAGAACCTCGAAAATCTCAGTGCTTCGTAACAACAGACATTTGCTTTCCTCACTCATGGGCTTATGAGTCAGTTGGAGTTTGGCATCAGGATGCAAAAACGGTTTGGGTCTGTTCCACATGCCTTGTACTGAAACCCAGGCTACTCTGGGTATGCTGTTTTCATGTTGGTGGCAGAGCACAGGAGAGGAAATCCAACTGTGAAAGTGTATTTTATACCTCTTCTGACATCAAATGGATCGGTCTACATAGAGCCCACAGTTCACGGTCTTACCTTTACATACAGGTACTTGGTAGAAAGGACTCCTTTAAAAGAGAAATATTATTTGGTTTAATAATAAAAGATTTTTAACTCTGTGGATTCAGAAGTAAAATTTTAAAAAATATTTTAAAAGTATACAGAATAGGGCTTCCCTGGTGGCGCAGTGGTTAAGAATCCACCTGCCAATGCAATGCGGGGGACACGGGTTCGAGCCCTGGTCTGCGAAGATCCCACATGCCGTGGAGCAACTAAGCCCATGTGCCACAACTACTGAGCCTGCATTCTAGAGCCCGTGAGCCGCAACTACCGAAGCCCACGCGCCTAGAGCGCATGCTCCGCAACAATAGACGCCACCGCGATGAGACGCCCGCACACCGCAACCAAGAGTAGCCCCCGCTAGCCGCCAACTAGAGAAAGCCCGTGCACAGCAATGAAGACCCAGTGCAGCCAAAAAAATAAACACATAGAATAAATAAGTTCAAACAATAAATAAATAAATAAACATAAATTTAAAAAAAAAAGAACACCTAATGCAGGTGGGAAGGTGAGAGGGCCACTGTAAAGGTCATCTATGCTACATGTACAAGAACCCCGAGAGCACACCAATAGGTACCACATTTTTCACTGCTGTAGCCGATCATTCCCCCTGTACTACCACACTGTAGCACTCCCTTCCCTCATCTACTGCTATAGTCTCTTTGGAAGGTGTTTCACAACTCTTGTTATGAGAGTGCCAGTTGAACTGTCCTCACTTCCTTCATTTATACCAGGATTGAAGACCTTGTAGTCCGAGATCCTGTCCAGAGAGCAAGCAGGCTAAGACTCTGTCTTTGTTGATGTATTTCATCAGAAAGGGCTCTACCCCCTCTCCTAGTTCATGGTGTGAAGCGTTCATAGCCTCTTGGGAAAGTGGGGAGAATTGAAAGGACTCTATATGAGAATGCTAGGCTTTGTAAAACATTTCAGTTTTTTAAAAATAAGACTCATTTTCTATTGGACTGACAACAGTCCTATGAAATACAAAGAAAGCCGAGAATCAGTGACAGGAAATGATCACCAGTAAGAATTACAACAGTCACCGCTTACCTCGTAGCTTACGGCACTGTCCATGGTCCTTAAGAAGAGTTAGTAGAAATGCCTAGCCCATCTTGCCCTTGAACCCCTTAAAAGGTACACGACTGCTGTGTTGGTGTTTAGGGGGAGCATCTCACTTACCAGGGACTGACTTCTCCCTTGATCCCTCTGTAGTGATGGAGACTTCCCCGCTGATGAAAAATTCCCTGGGATTGCAACCTCCAAGCCAGACAGCTTTCCTATGGAAAGACAGAGAGCTTGTAAAGATGAAACACCAGTCTGCGGGAGAAAGGGAAGAAGAGAATGATGGAAATCGTTTCTGGGAAACTATTTTTACATTATGTTTTGTTTGTTCCTGGTAAATAAACTGAAATCTTCTTAACATTAAAACAAAATCTAAACCACTAAATTCAATAATACAGGAGTATAACTTTTGAAAAAAATTTCTTTGGCTGCGCAGCATGTGGGATCTTAGCTCCCCAACCAGGAATTGAACCCACGCCTGCTGCATTGGAAGCGCAGAGTCTTCACCACTGGACCACCAGGGAAGTCCCAGGAATATCACTTTTAAAGGAGAAGTTATAAACCCCTTGGTTATATGAACTGCAGATTTTTAGTAAGAAGTCAATATATTTTTTGTTAGGCACATTTTATGTTAGGCTGTCTCCCTGCACAGGATGCAGGCGCCTTGAGAATGGAAATCATATCCCTCTATAGTACGTCCCTCTTCTTTCTGCCTTGCAGTTTGCTGCTCCACTTGTTCAACCCCACCTAGTAATAACCTATACTTCCCTCGTTCCTGTTTTCCCATCTTGAAAACAGACAAAAGGCAACCAAACAACGCAAAGGTCTCAACAAATAAGGGATATCCAAAACCAGAGATGGCCAGAACTTCTGTATCCCTCATGAAACCTAGCCCGGTGTTCAATATGTAGGTATCATTAATACATGCGTGTTGACTGAAACAGTTTAAACTCAATTCTTCCACTTCCCAGTTTAGTTTTAGTCCTCATACAAAACGTGATAATCAACTTGCTTAATGCTAGGGATCACAGTGAAAAATAATATCTGAACTGACTTCTGTCAGATGAGTGAGAACTAAGGTTAATTCAGTGTATCTGAAGCATAGAAAGTGAGGGCACAAGTGGCACAAGATGGGGCTAGAGAAGCAGAGAGGATTCTAGACCACGCAGAGTCTTAAAGGCCAACAAACACTGTGTTTTCTATTCTCAAAACAATGTTTGTGAGCGATGTTTATGAGCAATGTTCCAACTTGCCTTGAAGGTTTTTTGTGTGAAGAATGGATTGGAAGGAAACAAGATATATGGACACTAGTTAGGACCTAATCGCAACACACAGGCAAGTTCAGTATTAGGGTGTTGAGGGAGAGCTGACAGATTCCAAAGAAATTCAGGAGATGAACTGAAGCGGGCTTAATGGGGTAGGAGATGGAGGAAAGGAAGGTCTTAGGGAATTAAAGGGTTTACTGCACACATGAGCAAAGTCTCAAAATTAATCATTTGAACGTACAGAGGTAGATCTCTCAAATGACTCCGGTTAGGAAGCAACGGTACGCCCTTTAGAATTCCTACAGACAACACAAATCAACTGTTTCGATGGAAAATTCGGCGGGACCGGTGCGTTTTTTCACTCCAACTTAGCTCCAGTTCCTATTACTCACATCTTCTGTGCCAAAACAACACAGCTGGAGGAACTGAAGGGGATTCCGTTTTGGTAATTAAGGAGTGTCCCCAACACTGACAGTCCCATCTTAAAAAGCACTCCCTCTGCATTTTACCCGAGGAGCAATGGCCAGAGCCTCCCTTTGAAAACGATGGGCAGAAATGAGACCATCACACACAGTCCCTTTCAGCTACTGTGAACTGAGCCGCGAGACGACCAATACCCCCTGGCACAGCGCGGACGGGCCAGCGCGCGGGGGCAACAGGGACAGGAGACAGCACAAGAGACGAAGCCCAGGCCCAGGGGCCAAGGCCTATTACCTTTCCGGCATGTGCAAAACATAAAACAGAAGCAATATTGTAACAAATTCATTAAAGACTTAAGAAAAAAACAAAACTCAGATGCTAAAGTGCCTACTCTAACCACTATACTATATTGCTTCTATAAAACAAGCACTAAACCTCAGATACAGAAAAAAACCCTTTTCGTGTCCTCACACCTAGGTCAAAATTACAAAGCGTTAATTCAGGAGACAGAAAGGGAAGGAATAAATCTGAATGAATCTGAGTCAGAACACAGTGCTATATAACCTTAGGCAAATTCCACAATACCCATGCCTCAACATGGCAAATTCCACAATACCCATGCCTCAACCTCCCTATCTATAAAGGAGTTAACCACACCAGCGCTAACCATTACTTGCCTCCTGGTAGCTTGTGAGTGTTAATTAATATTTGTAATAAATACACAGATCATCAGTTGAAAGAAACAAGGAAAACTACAGCGTTATTATTATTGCCTTGTTGCTAGAGCTAAACACCACAAATCAACATAAATAACTTATGTACACCAAGAATGTAGGGTTTGAATATGTACTTTGAAAGGCCATCATATAATTAGTTGTTTCACCTCTAATTGCTTTTCCTTTTTTTTTTTTTTGAATTTAAAAAAGCAATACAGGGACTTCCCTGGTGGTTCAGTGGTAAAGAATCCGTCCTGCAATGCAGGGGACGCGGGTTCGATTCCCGGTCGGGGAACTAAGATCCCACATGCCGCGGGGCAACTAAGCCCTCGCACCAAACTACTGAGCTCGCACACCTCAATGAGGTAGCCCACGTGCAGCAAACTACAGAGCCCACGCGCTCTGGAGCCTGCACGCCACAACTACAGAGCCCACGTGCCACAACTAGAGAGAGAAAACCCGCACGCCACAACTAGAGAGAAGCTCTCATGCTGCAACGAAGAGCCCGTGCGCCGCAACGACAATAAAGATCCCACATGCCTTAACGAAGGTCCCGCGTGCCGCAACTAAGACCCAATACAGCCAATCAACCAATCAATCAATCAAGTGGGGCGGGGGGAGCAATACAGGAATTTCCCTGGCAGTCCAGTGGTTAAGACTCCAAGCTCCCAATGCAGGGGGCACGGGCTCGATCCCTGATTGGGGAACCAAGATCCCACATGTGGCACAGCGTAGCCGGAAAAAAAACAAAAAAAGCAACACATACCCTACGGCATTTATCCCAGAGAACGCATGTTCGCACAAAAAAAGGTACACAAATGTCCACAGCATCTCTATCAGTAATAGTCAGGAAATGGGAAAAAAACTCAGATGTTCTTCAATGGGCAAGTGATTAAACAAACTGAAGTACAGCCAAACCATGGAATACTACTCAGCAATTAAAAAGAAAGCGGCACTGGGACCTCTCTGGTGTTCCAGCGGTTAAGACTCTGCACTCTCAATGCAGGGGGCCCAGGTTCCATCCCTGGTCAGGGAACTAGATCCCGCATGCTGCAACTAAAGACCCGCACAGCCAAATAAATAAATAAATAAATATTTTTTTTAAAAAAGAGGAGCACTGTTGATTCATGCAATTTGGATGACTCTCCAGGGAATTACACTGATTGAAAAAGGCCAATCCAAAAGGTTGCATACTGGGAATTCCCTGGCGGTCCAGTGTTTAGCACTCAGCACTTTCACTACCTGGGCTGGGTTCAATCCTTGGTCGGGGAACTAAGATCGCACAACCGGCAGCGCAGCCAAAAAAAAATTTTTTTTACTTAAAAAAAAAAAAAGGTTACACACTATATGATTTTATTCACATAACATTCTTTTTTTTTAATTAATTAGTTAATTTATTTTATTTTTGGCTGCGTTGGGTCTTCGTTGCTGCGTGTGGGCTTTCTCTAGTTGCGGCGAGCGGGGGCTACTCTTTGTTGCAGTGTGCGGGCTTCTCGCTGCGGTGGCTTCTCTTGTTGCAGAGCACGGGCTCTAGGCACGCGGGCTTCAGTAGTTGTGGCACGTGGGCTCAGTAGTTGTGGCTCCCGGGCTCTAAAGCGCAGGCTCAGTCGTTGTGGCGCATGGGCTTAGCTGCTCCGCGGCATGTGGGATCTTCCCGGACAAGGGATCAAACCCATGTCCCCTGCAATGGCAGGCAGATTCTTAACCGCTGCGCCACCAGGGAAGTCCCACATAACATTCTTGAAATGACAGGTTGCCAGGGACAGATAGGGCCGGGGGAGTGGGAGATGGGCCATCTTCCCCAGGGGGTATTTTCCCTTGATCATCTGCACAAAAACTTTAATTGCAACTTTATCCACTGCACTATCAGATCACTATGATTTGGTGGGGAGTGGGGGAGCAGCAGTGGCTATAAAATGGCATCAGGAGAGATCCTGTGGGATGGAAATGTTCTCTATCTTGACTGTGTCAATGGCAATACCCAGGTTGTGACAGTATACTATGATTCTGTAAGATGTTACCATTGGGGAAAACTGGGTAAAGGACACACAGGAGCTATCGCACTATTATTTCTTACAACTGCATGTAAACCTACAATAATCTGTACACAAAAAGTTTAATCAGAAATGAAGGCAACACATGCCTCTTGTAACAAGTAAAACAATAGTCTGTGGTCAGTCTCTTTCTCTACCCGTCCCATTCCCTCCCTCTTGAGATAACCATGCAAACTCACTGCTCATACAAACAGGCATGCATTTAATACTTTCTGTTTACTGTATCAAAATGGGATCATACATACTACATATTACCCTGCAGCCTACCTTCTTCACCCATCATCCCTATATCATAGAGAGCTTAAAAAAAAAAAATTTTTTTTTAAGTGCCAAGCAGGATGGCAGGTATAGAAAATTTTCTGACTAGGGCAAATCTGACAAATGTTTACCGTGCTAATGTGCCATAGCTCAGCCAGGTGCATTCAGTGAGAGCACAATATGCAAGTAGCATTCTAAAGAGATCTGCAAAAAATGCAAGGTCTTCAGCAGCTCTTCGAGGATCCCATCCCCCTCTCTGCCTCCTCCATGGAACCATCCCATGGAGGTTGAACAGTTTAACTCCATTTGCCCCTCCTGCTGTTTGTGCTTTCGTTGTATACTTCTGTTCTACATCTCCACAAGACATTATTATTGTCACTTATTTACAAAATAACATATAAATATAAAGGTGTATGTACCTGGGTATATGTACATGTATATATTAGACACACACACACTTTAAGTGCTCTTTGTTCTTTCCTGCAGTTGTGTTCTTTTTTTTGGGGGGCGGGGGGGGCAAGTTTTTATATTGGTAAAGTTCTGTACTACTAGAAATATAAGATTTGAAAAGAAAAGTGAGACTTGAGGATCATCTGTGGAGCTTATCCTCATTCTCCTGCTGACGCATTATATGTTTATAATTTGAGAACTGCAGATAAATACAAACTGGTCTTCTCCATACTTGCTCACTAAGGAATTCCTCATTTCTAGGAAACGTCTATTTCAAGGAAAGGAAACAAACAAAAACACCTAGTGCACTAGATGATTAAAAGGTACACATTTTATAGCCTGAGTTCGAGAAAAAAATTACCGAAGAAACGGCCTTTTTCCCTAGGAGCCAGCTTCTACTAGGGGAGTCTAGGGTTCTCTAGGCAAAGAAAAAAAACTTGCCAGTTTAAACAGAATAACAGAAACGTTCAGCCAATCAAATATACAGAACTCATCACTTGCAGTGAGGAATGAAAGGCCTGTATCAACAGAAACAATAAATGGCACCGGCAACGTCTGCAACAGAAAACAAACAGGAAATCCTTTAAAAAGCCAAAATTGCAAAGACAGATGAACAGGGTATGAAATTACACGCCGGGCAATGCACCTGTTAAAGGAAAAGAGGCGCACACCAAGTCTGAAGTCTTAAGAATTCGGTGTTTAACACTACTTCTGCATGCTGCCCAGCAGAAAACTCGGGTCCTGGCTTAATCCACAACGCACACTTCATTTAAGGAGGTGAACTGCTTGGTCTGACTCAGTTTCTTATTCTGTAAAATGAATGCAACACAGCTGTCGTGAGTCCCCAAAGAATTCTGCACAAACGCTTTGTAACTCCAAAGTGCTGTGCAAATCAGAGCAGCCCTTCTCTCCTTCACATTCGTTGGACTTAGAATTTCAGAAGTTTAGCTGAAAATACAGACGACTCGGAAGCAAGGGACTGAGAGTGGCCCACACAGGTGGAAAGAAATGCAGAAACTGGAGCACCTCATACAAACCGCAAGAGACCACGTTCACGTGCACACGTTATCAGTGACAGAAAACGCCACCGGTAGCAACTGTAAACCACTGAGAGGACCAGCAACGACATGTGTCCAAATCCAGCCGGCAGCACAGCCTCGTCGGCGGCAATGCCTTAAACACAGCTCCCCGCACTCCGCGGCCTAACAAGATCCACTTTTTCCAAAAAGTTTAGCAACTTGCCAAGTACACTGGCGTAGTTCACCTTTTTTAATTGCTAAGCAAACATGCAGGGGAGTTGAGACAATCAAGGGAATGTTCAGCCTTCCTCAAAAATAAGATCCAGGAAATTCACGTTTTGCTTGAACAGTTTCATGTCTAAAACTGATCACAAACCTCTGTTTGATGTTGTTTTCTCGCTGCTGGCCAATGAGCCCGGGAAAGAGAACCAATTCTTTCAAACAGGGAGGGCTCTCTGCACTCTTCAGCTAAACCAGCGAGGCTTTACCACCGTCACGTTTAAAATAATGAGGAGGATGCCTCCATAGAGTTTACCGGGCTGCGCTAATCACGAGGGGCCTCGGGCGCCCAGGGCGGATCCCAGCGCCGGTGGCCGCGGGACCGGACGCCCTCCCCGGGACCCCCCCAGGACCCCCTCCCCGGGACGCGGCCGCGGGACAGGACGCCCCCCAGAACCCCTGCCCGGGACGCAGCTGCGGGACAGGACGCCCCCCAGACCCCTGCCCGGGACGCAGCTGCGGGACAGGACGCCCCCCAGAACCCCTGCCCGGGACGCGGCCGCGGGACACGAAGCTCCCCCCTCCCCAGGAACCCCTCCCCAGAGCGCGGGCCTCGCCGCCGTCTCGCAGCACCCGCCGCGCTCACCGCGGGCCGGGAGCCCCCTCAGGCCGACTGGCCCCCGCCCGCCGCCCGGCCTCCCTCCGGCCCGCGCCGCCCGCCGCGCTCACCGCGTTTTTCTTCTGCACCATCTTGTCCATCTTCTTGGCAATGCGGACCACCTCGTCCTCCATGGCCCTGGCAGGCCTGCCCCGCGCCGGGCCGCGGGGGACGGGAAACGAGCGGAGCTGGCCGGGCGGCAGGTAAGCCCAGGCGTCGGCGAGGGCCCTCACCAGGCGTCACCGAGGCGCTTCTTCACTCACGACGACTGCGACGGCGGGGGCGGCGGCGGCGGCGGCGCTCCTCCCACGCAGGCAGCGCCAATCGAGCTCCCAGCTCGCGGCGGCGACGGCGGCGGCGCTCCTCCCACGCAGGCAGCGCCAATCGAGCTCCCAGCTCGCGGCGGCGACGGCGGCGGCGCTCCTCCCACGCAGGCAGCGCCAATCGAGCTCCCAGCTCGCGGCGGCGACGGCGGCGGCGCTCCTCCCCCGCAGGCAGCGCCAATCGAGCTCCCAGCTCGCGGCCGCGGCGGCGGCGGCGCTCCTCCCCCGCAAGCAGCGCCAATCCAGCTCGCGGCGGCGGCGGCGGCGGCGGCGCTCCTCCCCCGCAGGCAGTGCCAAGCGAGCTCCCAGCTCGCGGCGGCGGCGCTCCTCCCCCGCAGGCAGCGACAATCGAGCTCCCGGCTCGCGGCGGCGACGGCGGCGCTCCTCCCCCGCAGGGAGCGCCAGTCGAGCTCCCAGCTCGCGGCGGCGGCGGCGGCGCTCCTCCCCCGCAGGCAGCGCCAACCGAGCTCCCAGCTCGCGGCGGCGACGGCGGCGGCGCTCCTCCCACGCAGGCAGCGCCAATCGAGCTCCCAGCTCGCGGCGGCGGCGCTCCTCCCCCGCAGGCAGCGCCAATCGAGCTCCCAGCTCGTGGCGGCGGCGGCGGCGGCGGCGGCGGCGGCGCTCCTCCCCCGCAGGGCAGCGCCAATCGAGCTCCCAGTTCGCGGCGGCGGCGGCGGCGCTCCTCCCCCGCAGGCAGCGCCAAACGAGCTCCCAGCTCGCGGCGGCGGCGGCGGCGGCGCTCCTCCCCCGCAGGCAGCGCCAATCCAGCTCGCGGCGGCGGCGGCGGCGGCGGCGGCGCTCCTCCCCCGCAGGCAGTGCCAAGCGAGCTCCCAGCTCGCGGCGGCGGCGCTCCTCCCCCGCAGGCAGCGCCAAGCGAGCTCCCAGCTCGCGGCGGCGACGGCGGCGGCGCTCCTCCCCCACAGGCAGCGCCAATCGAGCTCCCAGCTCGCGGCGGCGGCGGCGGCGGCGCTCCTCCCCCGCAGGGAGCGCCAGTCGAGCTCCCAGCTCGCGGCGGCGGCGGCGGCGGCGGCGGCGGCGGCGGCGGCGGCGCTCCTCCCCCGCAGGCAGCGCCAATGGAGCTCCCAGCTCGCGGCGGCGGCGGCGGCGGCGCTCCTCCCCCGCAGGCAGCGCCAAACGAGCTCCCAGCTCGCGGCGGCGGCCGCGGCGGCGCTCCTCCCCCGCAGGCAGCGCCAATCCAGCTCGCGGCGGCGGCGGCGGCGGCGGCGCTCCTCCCCCGCAGGCAGTGCCAAGCGAGCTCCCAGCTCGCGGCGGCGGCGCTCCTCCCCCGCAGGCAGCGACAATCGAGCTCCCGGCTCGCGGCGGCGACGGCGGCGCTCCTCCCCCGCAGGGAGCGCCAGTCGAGCTCCCAGCTCGCGGCGGCGGCGGCGGCGGCGCTCCTCCCCCGCAGGGAGCGCCAATCGAGCTCCCAGCTCGCGGCGGCGGCGGCGCTCCTCCCCCGCAGGCAGCGCCAATCGCGCTCCCAGCTCTGTTCTTTTGTTTTTTTTTTTTTGAATTCTGAGATTTTTCATTTGAAGTAAATCTTAAAGCTATTAAATTCACAAATATGCTAATTTAAATACCCAATTCTATTATCTAAAACACACATTGCAAACATACAAATATCTATTCTCTCCACATGTCAGAGCCCATTCATTTCATGGTTTGGAAATGGGGAGAATAGATCCCCTTAAACTGCAAGTCAGCAGGTGTTTCTTTACAGTTAACTTTAGCAAAATTCATACAAAATATTAATGAACAATGATCTTCTTTACTTGTTAACTCACAAGGAAACACCTTCAAAACTGCATTTTGTTAAAGTTTCTGTACTAAAATGTAGAAAAACTGAACTACACAAATATTGAAAAGTTTAAAATTCCTTAATTTTTTATTCCTGGTACCACTACCACAATTTACAGGGCAATATACCTGATGTAATGAAAAGAAAAAGACAAAGCTACAACAGATAAAAGACCTCAGGAATGTACATCTAATTGACCCTCCGTTGCATGAATCAATAGCTGCACTTTTTGCAAACTGTGGCTAGGACAGTCCTGAACAAGAAGGGTTTCCTGTTTAAGCTGCAGTAACTTTTCTGACTATGGATCATCGTTCCTTCTGCGGCAGGTTTTTACAGTTCCTCTAATGCATTTGGGACGACTGTCTCAAAGTAACCTGCAGCTTTCCTGACAACTCCTCGCTCTCTCTCCTGCTAAGAACTGTAGCCCTTTTCTTCTGAGTTTTGAGAACCTTCTGCTACCATATCCACCACTTCCACCACCAGATCCATAACCACCACCATAGGGACTTCCCGAGCTTCTTCCACCAAAACTGCCCCCCTTCATGGGTCCATAATTTGATTGCTGTTGTCCACTATAATTTCCAAAATCATTATAGCTCCCACCACCACCACCATAGTTACCTCCAAAATTTCCTCCTTCATTGTAAGCATCATATCCTCCACCACCGCCACCATATCCACCATCTTGGTTTCCATATCCTGGTCCACCACCACCATAGCCTCCTCTACTACTGTAACCAGGACCACCACCATCGTTACCACCGTCGCCTCCAAATCCGTTTTATCCACCATCACCTCCTCCATAACTACCTCTGCTGCCACCACCTCCACCACCATAGCCTCCTCTTCCACCAAAGTTTCCACCACGGCCAAAGTTACCTCCACCACCTCCAAAGTTTCCTCCACGACCCATAAAGTTGCCAGATCCACCTCCACGACCTCTCTGTGATCCAGCAGATTGCATTTCTTGTTTAGAAAGGGCCTTTTTCACTTACAATTATGCCCATTAATAGTGTGGTATTTCTGAACAACAATTTTATCAACTGTATCATGATCATCAAAAGTTACAAAAGCAAATCCTCTCTTTTTTCCACTCTGCCTGTCTTCCATAACTCCTATGGTTTCAATCTTGCCATACTTTTCAAAGTAGTCTCTCGAATTACATTCTTCTGTATCTTCTTTAATACCACCAACAAAAATTTTCTTCACTGTTAGACGGGCACCAGGCTTTACAGAATCCTCTCTAGAAACAGCTCTCTTTGGTTCCACTACACGCCCATCAACCTTGTGTGGTCGAGCACACATTGCTGCATCCACCTCTTCAACCCAAGAGTAAGTCACAAAACCAAAGCCCCTGGAACGGTTTGTCTGGGGGTCTCTCATCACCACACAATCTGTAAGTGTGCCCCATTTCTCAAAATGTTCTCTTAAGCTATCGTCTGTAGTTTCAAAGCTCAGACCACCAATAAACAGTTTTCTCAACTGTTCTGGTTCCTTTGGATCATGGCCCTCCTCCCCCCGGCGGCGGCGGCGGCCGGAGTCGGGCTGGGGGCGACCGGGCGGCGGTTTTACCTCCGTTTTGAGACCGGACTCGCCTCTTCCAACTCGAGTTCAATATGGGACCGAGAGCCCAGCTCTGTTCTATGTTGGGCCATTTTACTTCAGCCCAAAAAAATTTCTTCTAGTATTCCCTAAGGTCTGCTGGGGATCAGTTTTCTTATTTTTCATTTATCTGTATTTGATTTTTTAAAATTGATTCCAATTTTCTGTTGAGATTCTCCATATTTTAATCTATTAATCCCCATCTTTTACTCTCAATATAGTCATTTTAAAGTTCTGTGCTAACTCCAGAATCTGAATTCCCTCTAAATCAATTTTTCTTGGTTTTTTTTTTTTGTTTTTTTTTTTGTCTTAAGTTTTAGTCACTTTTTCCTGCTTCAGGAATTTCATAATTTTTGATTGTGTGCTGGACGTGGTGAATAAAAAATTCATAGAGACTGAAGATGCTATTACTTTGCACCAGAGAAGATTTACCCTTTTCTCTGTTAATCAGAGTGGCTGATCATTTCAGTCATTTCAGGAATTTTACTAGGTCAGAACTGGGTTGGAGCTTTAGTTGTCTCATCCTACCTATGATTTTTCCTAATTTGTGGCCTCCCTGGATTTTTGCTGTGAGCCTGACAGGTCTTTGATTCTTCAATAAATACAGTCAGTTATTGACTTCAGTCTTTCAGATGTTTGAATTCAGCTCTTTAGGCTCTCAGTTCTCACAGCTTCAGAGTATGGCAAATGTAAGGAGAGACCAGCTATGTATTTGTTGCCGTTACACTTTCTCAGTGAAAATTTGTCTCATAAACACTGAAACATTGCAGATGACTTCACTTTTTCTGACTCAGCCCCCTTCTTGGGGATGGCACTTCTGGGTTTTTACTGTGAGTCTGGTAGGTCTCTAATTCCTCACTTTGGAAAGTTCTCTCCCTCAGGCATTAGGTATTTAGCTTCCTGCTTTATATAGGTTCAAAAACTGGCAAATGTCTTGAAGAGGAGACCTAATGATTGTCACAGGCCCCTTTATCTAGCGGGATTTGGTTTGTTAGTGCCATGACTGTGCAGGAAATTTCACTCTGCTTTCTTGGCTCAGTCCCCCATCATCCTATACCACCCTGACACTAAGGAAATGTCCTGTGGGGGAAATCGGCTTGACATTCTGCTAGATTTCACTCCATCATGCCAGCAAATGAGTTCATCAAAAGATATGGTGATTTCTCTTTTCCAGTGGAGTATGTCTCCCTACACCAAACCCCTGCTCCAAATCTCTAAATGTCCCTCTCTAGCATATTAGTTGATATTGTTTCTTGATTGCTTCCTTAGCTCGATGATCTTTTATTCAAGTTTGTTTGCTCGTTGCAGCAGGAGTGATGGCCTGTGCCTACCTAGTGCAGGCATATTATTATGGAGATATGGCTTTGGTCCCAGACACCACAATAAGGAGAATATCATAAGAAAGCAAGTCACACGAGTTGTTTGGTTTCCCAGTGCATGTACAAGTTATGTTTATGCTATACTGTAGTCTATTAAGTGTGCAATAGCATTATGTCTAAAAAAAGTACATATCTTAATTTGAAAGTAGACTTTAAGAATGCTACCCATCATCTGAGCCTTCAGCAAGCTGTAATCTTTTTGCAATAGTAACATCAAAGATCACTGATCACAGATCATGTAACAAGTATAATAGTGAAAAAGTTTGAAATATTGTGAGACTTACCAAAACATGACATAGAGACACGAAGTGAGCAAATGCTGTTGGAAAAATGGCACCACCAGTAGAGCTGCTTGACACAGGGTTGCCACAAACCTTCAATTTGTAAAAAAAAAAAAAAAAAAAAAAAAAAAAAAAAAAGCATTATCTGCAAGGTACAATAAAGTGAAGTGCAATAAAGTGAGGTATGCCTATACATCCTGCCTCAAAGCAGAAATCCTATTTAGATCACCTTTAATTTCTCTCTATGATATATCAATAGTTTTCTATTCTAATAGGGTTCTTACATTTTTTATTACACTTATTATTAGGTATATGATGTTTTGATGATAATGTAGATGGCATATTTTTTAGTTTTTAATTTTATAACTTTTCAGACACAGAAAAATGTTAGTGGAATTTTTTAATGTTTGGTCTCTTATCTGGCAACTCTTCTAAAAACTAACTGATATTCTAATAAGTTATCTGTAGATGGTTTTGGATTTTCTGTATCCTTAATTATATCAACTATGGAAAGTGACAGTATGATTTCTTCCTTTCTTAGCCTTATATTTCTGATTTCTTTTTCCTGCCTTACTGCTAATGCCATTTAATACTTTTACTAATAGGTTGAATAGAAAAGGTAAGAGTTGGCATTCTTATTTTGTTCCTAATCTTACAGTGGACGTTCTCCACATTTCACTATAAATAGGATGGTGGCTCTAAAGTTTTTTGTAGTTTCCCTTTGCTATGAGTTTTTAATCATACATAATTATTGAATTTTATCAAATGCTTTATCTGACTATACTGATATGATCATATACATTTTCTCCTTTATTTTATGGATGTGGTGCATGACATTTATTGATATTTGAATGTTAACTCACCTTGCATTTCTGGAGTAAAACAACTTGGTAGGAATTCACACACACACACACACACACACACACACACACACACACACATTCACTCACTCACACACTCTACATTTGATTGTCTAACATTTTGTGTATGATTTTTGCTTCTGTATACATAAGGGAGATGGGCCTATTTTCTTTTCTCATAATTGTCCTTTTAATTAGTGAATAGTATATAGAGGGTAGAGATTTAAAAGACCTTTTAAAAGGTCTTCTTCTTCTGTGATATAATACAATACAGTATTACTCCATTTTTTAAAAATGACCTTTTTCATTTTCAAATAATTTCAAATCTGCAGAAAAGATACAAACAGAGTTCCCTTTACCTCTCTCCCAGTTTTTCCTATTGCTAACATCTTATACTACCATAGTATATTTTTCAAAATTAAAAAGCCAACATTTATACATTACTATTAACTAAACTTAAGACTTTTTTTGGATTTCACCAGTTTTCCTGTTAATGACCTTTTTCTGTTCTAGGACCCAATCCAGTATATCACATTCCACTTAGTTAGTTGTCATGTCTCCTTAGTCTTCTCTGGTCTATGACAGTTCCTCATTCCTTCCTTGTTTTTCATGATTTTGACAGTCTTGAGGAATATTTGTCTGATATTTTGTAGAATTGTTCTCAGTCTGGGTTTGGCTGATGTTTTTCTCATGATTCGACTGGAGTTATAGGTTTTGACAAAGAATACCGCAGAAGCGAAGTAACCGTCTCATCACATCATAACAGAGAGTATGTAGTGTCTCCGTGACATCACTGGTGATGTGAAACATCATCACTTGCATAACATGGTGTTTGCTTGGTTTCTCCACTGTAAAGTTACTTTTTCTCCCATTTTATACTGTCTCTGGAATTCAATCATTAAGGCCAGCCCAGGACTGGACTTAAGGGGAAGATTAAGCTTCACCTCCACCTCCTTGGGGAGGAGATGGATGCCGGGGGGGGGCGGGGGGGAGGTTACCTACATATGGAATTCTTCTGTTGGCAAGATTTGTCTTCTCCCTCCCTCCTATTATTTATTTATTTATACACTCATTTATTTACTCCATTATGTTTTAATATGGATTCTTTATAATCTATATACATAATTACAACCTTAAAAACCTCTGGTTCCCCCACTGACATATAAACTTTTTGAGGAAAGGCTCTGTTTCTTTTTTATTTTTGTACACTCTATGCGTTTAGCATAGTCCCCTAATTTATAGTGGACTTCCAGTAATTATTTTTTAATGGATATCTTTCCACTTCAACTGAAAAGTACCCTTTCCTTATATAATAGCATTCTAAATCCAAAATAAAAGTAGATTTTAAAATAAGTAAAAGTAAACTCATGCATGATCACCCTGTAATAAGTATGTAAAAAAGCACAGGGTACTGCAGAAATAACTTAACCATTTGAGTTGGATGTGTCTCCAAAAAATATTGAAGCCACATTTGGAAAGAAATTACAGTATTTGATAAGCCAAGGATATGACCTGCTGTGTGCTTTCTCTTTTTTGTTCAGATCACCAAAGGAGATTAAGACCCCGTTTTCTCCCTTCTCTGGAAAATTATCATCTGATGCAGTCACTCAGATAACAACAGAGAGTCCAGGAAAAACCATGTTTTCATCTGAGATTTTTGTTAATGCTGAAGATCGTGGACATGATATTCCAGACCTCAGTACACAGAAGTTGGGCAAAGTTCCTGTCAAGTTTGCTTCATCATCTTCAGTCCAACAGATTACTGTTCTTCATGGCACAGATGGTAAGAGAATTTTAGGTCACATTACCAACTTTTGTGTGTCATTAACTAAGAAATTTCTTGATTGGGTCTTTCTAGTTAGAAAACCTAATTTTAATTTTAAGCATTAGGTTGTACATGATTAAAACATCTTTTATTTACATAGCTATGAAGAGAATATAATTTATTATGTTTTTACTTCAATTTCTAGTGAAGTTAACAACCTATGTGAAACTCATGCTACTTGTGGCTGACGTATTTTCAACTCATAATACTTGTCATAAGAATGCAAGTAGTTCATGAAAACATAAAAACTATAGAGGTTCAATTTTAGGGAGGTAGATAACTATTTGGCATTGTTTCTTTTACTATTGTTTTGCATGATACAGTGAACAGATAGCAAACACAATACCAGTCTATTTCTTGCTCAAGAAACGTTGAGCAGGGACCCAGGTTGACTGTGACTCTGCTTTCTTTAAAACATGGAACCTTGGATTCATCATCATAGTCAACTGGAAGGGACGAAAAGCATGGAGGAGCACATGTTGGGAGGCTTTTATGGGCTAGGCCTAGGTGTGGCCCACATCACTTTCCACTGACTAGGAATAGTTTAGCTGTGCTTTCCAGGATGAAGAAGAAATGAGTTTTGGTGAACAGCTAGCAATTTCTACCATAAGGTCTACATTTAGAGTGTTCCTATGCTATCATGACAGTGATATTTTTATAGTGCTTATACTATATAACATTCAAAATTATAGCAAGTTATTTTCTTTTTCAGACCAGTAACTGGAAAGTTAAGTTCCCATTCTACCTCCAAATGAGGGTGGGAACTTTCAATTACTAATTTTAAAGTATTCAACAGTTTGTACAAATCTATTCAAAATATATTTTAAGTTTTCCTACTTGTGCAAAAAGTTTACCTGTCTGTAGGTATAAATGGAATATGCCTAAATGTATAAAGAAAATTGCTTAGTTCCACATGTAAATTGCACTGAATTTAATTTGAATAAATACATTTATATGTTGAAATGGTTATATTTCTTTTCTTTTTTTTTTTTTTACTTTTATTTATTTTATTTTTGGCTGTGTTGGGTCTTCATCGCTGCGTGCAGCCTTTCTCTAGTTGCGGCGAGCGGGGGCTACTCTTCGTTGCGGTGCACGGGCTTCTCATTGCGGTGGCTTCTCTTGTGGTGGAGCACGGGCTCTAGGCGCGTGGGCTTCGGTGCATGGGCTCAGTAGTTGTGGCTCGCGGGCTCTAGAGCGCAGGCTCAGTAGTTGTGGCACATGGGCTTAGTTGCTCCGCGGCATGGGGGATCTTCCCGGACCAGGGCTGGCACCCGTGTCCCCTGCATTGGCAGGCGGATTCTTAACCACTGCGCTATCAGGGAAACCCGAGATGGTTATATATCTTATACATTTTTATTGTGATATAAAATTATGCCCCCCAAATGTATAGTCTAATCAATATCACACAGAACACCTTTAATGTGTCAGTTACCTATTGCCACCGTGATACTGTATAAGAACCTCGAAAATCTCAGTGCTTCGTAACAACAGACATTTGCTTTCCTCACTCATGGGCTTATGAGTCAGTTGGAGTTTGGCATCAGGATGCAAAAACGGTTTGGGTCTGTTCCACATGCCTTGTACTGAAACCCAGGCTACTCTGGGTATGCTGTTTTCATGTTGGTGGCAGAGCACAGGAGAGGAAATCCAACTGTGAAAGTGTATTTTATACCTCTTCTGACATCAAATGGATCGGTCTACATAGAGCCCACAGTTCACGGTCTTACCTTTACATACAGGTACTTGGTAGAAAAGACTCCTTTAAAAGAGAAATATTATTTGGTTTAATAATAAAAGATTTTTAACTCTGTGGATTCAGAAGTAAAATTTTAAAAATATTTTAAAAGTATACAGAATAGCATGTTGAATTTATGACTATGTGTCCACTGCTCTGAATTAACAAATTAAGAGTAATATGCTATATGTTTATATTTAGTTCCATTTGCAAGTTTTTTGAAGGAATAAAGTTTATGGTTGGACTTTCTTCTTTACCCTTCTGCAGTCCTTTCTTTCTCTCCCAGGAACAACCATTATTTGCTGAATAGTCGCTTCTTCCCCCAGAGATAGGCAGTCCAAAGTAACTTTAAGACTTCTGCATCCAAACAGAAAGTTGTTGAGAATTTCAAAAAGCCACTTATCTTGCCTCTGAATTCTCCATCTCCACATGGTAGCCATTCTTGCCCTGGGTCCATTGTAATTCTGCCCAATTGTTGTTGTCCATTTTCTGCAAACTTTGAACTAAATGGTAAATTTAACCATCACCACCAAGCTTTATATACACTGGTGGAGGAAGAAAACTACTAAGTCAATATTCTAACAATAATGACTACAGCAACGTCCAAAGAGAAGTAGAGGCTACAGCCTATTTTTCCTGTTATTTAAATTCTTCCAGCCTCTATACATTTCTTCATTCTCCTTGAATTCAGCCAGGTTCTCATTGGCTGGGGCTTTGCCTGATAGGTTGGTACAAGTATTCCTAAGTAGTCTAAGGCTTTGCTAGCCCTGCATAGGTTTAAGGTCATTTTTTGTTAATTTCTATGACCAGGCTTGGTAAAGTGGTCCCCTAGGTGTAAGCCATACTCCTACTGACTTTCTTCTTTTAAGGTAACCTTATTTCTCCCTGATAGTTAAGGTCAATTGTAGTTTTAGTCAACACTATGGCATCCTATTCCCTGTATTGTTTCAGTGACATAAAGAATGTAAAATGACTAGATGGCTCCTGTCTCCCGGTAGAAGTGCCCCTCCCTTATTTCTAAGATCTTCCATCAAACAAAGCAGAGTCACAGAGATAGAAAGCAAAAGATTTTAAAGGCTTCTGCCTTTGTTCCTAAATATATGCATTCTGTCTGTAGGATAGGCAAGTGCCATATGTGGTTCTGAGCACATGCCGTATTTGGCAAGCTAGCATTCCAGCCTCAGAAAGTGATGCCTCCCAGCTTGTGCCATGACAGTTATCAGTAAATTGTTCACTCGCTTTTTTGTTTTTGAGTTTACCATAGCTGTGGGTGATCAGGCTTGTGAGGAGAACAGTGACTCCCTTTAGGCATCAGCCTGTTGTCTCATTTCCTTCACTATGAAGTCAGTTCCTTGGTTGGAAGCAGGGTACTAGTAATATGGATTCCATGTCAAATCATCAGAATGATGGAGTGGTCAAGGATGGTAACACAATTCTAAGTAATATAAAAGTTGTTATTGCGTCCAGAATGAAGGAGATCTCATTCTACTCTGGGACTATCAGACTCTGTCTAGAGTATTTTGATTTTTATAAACTAGACATGGGCAACTAGGAGTCCATCTAGAGGTGATTACAGGATGCAAGAGAAGACCATGGTCCATAAGGATAAACTGAAGAAGCTGTTGTGTTTAATCAGGAGAAGTGGTAGCTATCTACAAAATTCTATTTGAATGAGCAGTACAACCCCATGAATACTGAGGAGTAACCTAAACAAGAATTTTATAGGACTCATGTGATGGCAATACTAATCCTTTGTGTAGGCATAGAAAAGGAGAGTAGACTAAAAGGAGGGATGGGATATTTCTGAATGGGAAAATTGAATATTTAAAGATGTCATTTATTCCCAAATGAATTTAAACTCTAATGTAATTCTACTCAAAATTCTAATGGAATTGTTCTTTTGAACTTGTTTAATTGATCTTAAGTTTTTTCCG